>NC_090800.1:47805669-48114002 GCF_036512215.1 Solanum lycopersicum
ATGTCCTCTTCAAATCATGATTTTTTGCATGCTTATCATACTTAGTGCATTCTTCTACTAATACCATTTTACACAAAGTGTAGGTGGTGATGACTAGAGGATCTTTCCTAAAGTGAGGAGCTTGGAATATATATTCCTCAAGTTCAAGAGGGTCCTTATGATTCAACTATCTTCATGTCATGATGTTTTTTAAGTACATGTAATAGTTTAGATTTTCTTTTATGTCTATAAGGGTTGTGTTCCTATTCTCTTATATTGATGTTGAGTCTATTACTGCAAGAAGAGACTTAGAGTCAAACCTATGTCCTTCTTATTTTACAAATAAAGTGATATTCTACTATTATGTGATGGTATGAAAATTTTTAATTTTCTGCTACCTTAGAGAGGTTAATGATGTCGGTTACTTCTTGGGGGTGCTCCTTGGTCATTTGACCCCGTAAGGCCCATTTGTGCAGTTTATAGGTAAAGTCCATACTCTTACCTACACTAAATATACCTCTTATGTCATACTAGTTAGTATTCATATTTTTACGTTCGTACATACATTTTACCTTCGGGAAACTTCTCCATAATCGACAATAGACCATATGAGATAATCATGGAATCCGATGTCTACCCCTCACATAAAAAATAGGGCATACTACTTGCCAATGTAGGACATATAAATCATAATAGTGTATACGTGAATCCACTAGCTAGGTTTCCTATCAAGGCACATAGCTAAAGAACCACGAGATTGTTACTACAAACTCTATTTATGCCAATTCGTATTGTAGTTTCCACCTCATGAGACATTTGGTGAACCTACCTTCCTATTTGGAGGGAAAACCTCTAATTGTCTAGTTCACTCAATGCAAAGCTAAATTTCCTTTTTGAAGTATTATTAAGTCTTCCTTATAATGACTTTATAACATAGGTCTTACGAGTCTAGCCCCTCATATATCATATGTATAGCTATTAGGTTGTAGAATGATAATGTCCTTTCATCACAACCCAACATTATGTGAGAATATTACTTCTTAATCATAGTAATATGATGCACATATGAATCACCTTCAATCCTTCATAATAATAAGCCTATCATCATCTCACAATTCATCATATTCATATCAAAGTATCATATTCATACTCTCATCATCTTCCTATCATACACACATATTCATACTTCAATTTAACAACATCACCAAGAATATACCAATATGAATGCAATAAAGTATTCATGACTCTCAATGTAACCCATGTCTTCCAAGCAACTTATGCAAGACTTCACCCCCAACTTCGTGATATTCGCCCAATAATTCAATCAAAATTATCATACAATAGTAAATTATGCAATACTATATTCAATTACATCTCCTTTAATCATAAACCATCCAAATTCACAAGTAAGGGTTAGGAATAAAGGGAATTTTATGGGCCTATATTGAGAATTAGGTCAAATCCTAAGGTAATATATCAATATATCCATAAACACACATAAATAATCACTAATAATCTAATCAAGACTTAATAAATCAAGTTATAAATAAGACCCACGAATTTGAATTAAAAAAAGGATTTTGAATAACATTGAAGTCCCAATTTTAATGAACCTCTTGGGGAAAAGAATCCCAAGAGTGAATATCCTATATACCTTGAGAATCCTTACAGATTAGTGAACAAAAGTCTTGATGTAGTAGTGATAGATAAACTTCACCTTTTTATTTATGGTGTTCTTTGGAGTAGTGAGATAAACTAGAGAGAGATGAGTATTTTTTGGGTTTCGGAGTTATGAGGTGCTAGGTTAGTGTAATGACTTTGGTTACTGAAATAACCCTAAATTAACTAATTATACACATCCCTAAGTGTTAATTAATTAAATAAGTAATTACCTAACCACTGCCACATAAGGCGTGTGGAGACAATAAAGATGGGTTCAATTAACGAGACCCTATCGACACCCCATCAACCAAACAATGAACTATCCTAGTCAATGTGGTTTGGGACAGAGAGACCTAAAAATGGATCCAAGGCTACATATTCTAAGTTTGGACTCACGACCTCCATCGAGGGGGCGTGAGTCCACCAAAGAACCATCGTTGGAATTCCATTGATAATCTACATATTTGATAAGGGCATATACCCCAACCTTACATTCCATAACTTGCATTAAATAACAGAAAGAAAAATACACGACAAACTAGATTTATCGTCCTTTAGGGAATACAAACTAGAGCTAGACTTAAAACAGAAATTGATAAAATATGAACTAACTGGAACTTATTCTTCAAGATGTACAGACCATTGTGGCTTTCACCGAGTGGCATTGGGATCTTCGCTGAAGGTCCCTACATAAAACAATGAGAAGGTATGAGTATTAGTAGATTAGAAATTTGTCTGCACATCGGTCTATATTTTTTTCTATTTCTTCGTTGTACCACATTTCTCCTTTTCTTGTCATATGGATTTGTTTAGTAGAACATGACATTTGTTTTAGTTTTCACTTCTTCTTAACTTAGTTCAAGCTTCACATCTGTAACTCTTTGATACAGATTAATCTTTAATAAATGCTATATATATCCTTTAGGTGTAAAATAATTTTGAATTACTAGTTTTGAACTTTGATTTAAATATAAAATGTAGGCCTGATGCAAGGTCAGCCTTTCAAACATGTAAAAATTTATTTAAATTGTCGAATTAAGTCATGTTCCAATTGAAACCTTTCAGCTCCTTGCAAAGTATTCCTATTCGATACATTTAATCTTAACATTGGAAAACTGTTTACGTGTATTTTAACTCCACTATTAAATAATGAAGCTGACCTTTTAAAATATGAAATATTCTTTAATTAAATGCATAAATCTCATGTACCAAACACATGCAGTAATAGGGATTAGTCAGAGAAATGCATATAATGATTGAAATATTTTATGTTGTTAACATTACTATCTAATAGACCAATCAGAATAAAAATTAAAAAAATCAAATTTAAATAAATATCTCTAGTTAAAAAAAATTCTTAGGAGTTGAGATGCTCAATCTCACATTGCTTTGGTTGAGTATATATAAAAAATATTCTGATAAACTATGTTATTAAAAACATTTTTGGGGCGAGTCTCGAGATGGGAAGTACCAAAAATGTCGAAAACATTTTTGGGGCGAGTCATGAGATGGGGAGTACCAAAATCATTTGGGGTGTGTTTGAAACAAATTTTAAACATATAAAAAATAAACCATACAAACAAAATATGAAGAAACGTGATTTTATTAATAAAGATTTTTAGTAGAAATTTGTTAATCCCTTGATTTTACTATCCAAAGATTCATCCATGATTTGAGGGCTGTTAGTGGCGTATTTCTCGAACTAGGATGATTAAGATTTGATCTCTATATATGACTAATCCATTAATTTGCAGAGTATTTGAGATCTTGATCTCTTTATCGTATTTTTAAGATGTCTTTTCAGAGAATTTTGTGCCCTTTATATAGGCTTAAGCTTGGGTTTTGGGTTGATTATCATCCAGAAACCCTTATTTGAATTGGCCACAATTCGTAGAGTCCCAGCTCCATTGAACACATCCTGTAGGTTCTCACTGGGCTTGCCAATTAATATATTGTATGAAGTCTTTCAATAGTTTAGATTATAATACTACGAAAGATCCATCAACTAGTCTTGAGCCTCACATGATGAAACAAGACTTAAAACAACATGTCTAAGCCTACATAAATGTACATTAATTAATTATGAAGTATTAGAATCAAAACATCAAGAAACGACCAGGACGTCCGGAGACTAGTGAAGATGAGGTATTGTGCCTTGTTGTGATTCAAGGGGTTTTACGAGTTAAAATTAAGTCAAATTTGGTGGAAAGCGGTGAAAGATATAGTATAGTGTCTCTAAAAATTGAAACATCTGGGTACGACTCCCCATGTACCATCTTAAGGGTCCTCCAACATTTGACCAAAAAAATTTATTTGACAGTTTGTAAGGACAAAACCAAACGACGTGCCGTCGGTTAGTCAAAAACCAATCAATAGGGTTTTTTAGTTCAAACTTAGACATCACCCAAATGGCCCCAAAATCCAGGTCTGTCAAACAAACCAATAATGACCAATTACGGAGCCATTGTTTGGTCAACGGACTGTCGATGTGGAATTATTTATCGATGGAGGCCTGATTCAAAAATAAACTGCAGAAATAGTTATAGATGATGACGAATATATGCAAATAGAATACATAGACTATGAATTAAGTGAAAACGATAGTATATATGAAGTATCAGATAGTAGCTAAATAAATTTATTCCTGAAAATCTCTTGTTGATTATAATTGTTTATGATGACTTAATAATGCTCTACTAAGCATCTTTAGAAAGTTTGCTACAGAAATATTGTTTGAATAAGTATGCCCAGACTATGTCATCCTAAGGTTGAAACCGGTAGGCAAGAAGGCCGTTTAGGGGAGTAAACAAAGTTGAGGCGCTGTTAGGATAATTAACCAAAGAAGAAAGCTGTAGTAGTGACTAGACAAGATGATTATTAAATCCTTATTATTTCATAATAAATAAGTATAATCCATTAAGAGGTTGGAAGGAATAAAATTTTTAGCAAAAATGAATAAAATGAGCACATATTTAATAGGTGATGATGATAACTATAAGATATTACTACTCTATATATTAAAAGATCTGAGTACTGATATAAAAAGAGAAATTTATGACAAATTGGTAACATATGAGATAATAGAAATAACAACCCAAGGTTCGACTGAGTTAACCATACAAAGTGTACAAGATAAACTTTATTATGATATGTATGATTTATATGATGATTTAGATATCGGAGATTAAATATGACTGAATATTGGGTAAGGGGATATGGTAGAAATTACAGGTTAAAAAAGATTAAATATCCAGATAAATTAAGTAAGCTTTTTAAAATATTATATAAAAAATTATGATGGATAAAAATAAAAATACTAAAATAAAAAGAACCAAGATAGATAAAAAGGTTAGAAAAACATGGAAAAAATTAAAACCTTTATATATGGAATATAAACTATCACAATTAACTAAAGCAAGTAATAATGAAAAAGATCATTTAATAAATATAATTTCGAACACAGAATACAAATATGTTTGTTATTTGAAAAAACAGTATGAATAAAGAAATTTATAAACAACAATTAATAGAAAAAATAACGGAAAAAATAGCTGAAAAAGAACAAGAATTACAACAAAGAAAAAGAAGGTTAGAAGAAAATATATTAGCAGAAGTATGTAATAAATCAATACTAGCACAAAGAAAAGATATATCTATTTTAAAATTAGAAATAGATTGTCTTGAATATGAGTTACAACATAATATAATACATAAATTATAATGAATAAAGAAGAATTTGCATTAGACGAAAAAACATATGAAAATCAAGACGGAATGATAATAAAAATAATATTTTCGAATCTAGGAAGAAGATATAAAAAATAGGAAATAATCTATACTTAATGTTAGAAAAAGAAACAGCAAAATTAGAAGATAATTTAACAGCTATGATAAGAATAACAAAAAAAAAGAAGAAATAGACAAATCAAAAGAAATTGAAAAAATAAAAATACAAGCAAAACAAGAAGTACAACATTTAGAAGAAATAAAAAATACAAGGATAAGTGTATTAGAAAAGAAATTAGCTAGGTTTAAATTATTATATGAAAATAAGCAAAAACAAAAGGAAAAAGATAAAGAGCTTGAATTAACTAATGAAATAAAAGAAATGGAACAAAAATTAAATGAAGATATTGAGATTTTCGGACTTTTGGCCAAAAATGGCCGACACATACTTTACACTTGGCCTCTTTCTATTCAGCCGACACAAGAAAACAAAATACTTACTATTACTACTTTACATAATGACCTCTTCTTTATTTATGGCCGACATACACACTATTTTCTTTATGACTTTTACAATTGGCTTTTTACAGCCGACACAACACGACAAAAATAAAAATTATTACTTTTTACATATGGCTGATATTCAGCCGACACAAAATTTTAACAAAATACAAAATACAAAATACTCTTTTTTTTTATTCGATTTGAACGTCTGGTATGACATTATCTTCTCCTTGACATTTTGAACATATATGGTCGGGGTATTTTTGTCCAATAATTTTGCAATATCTGGTCAATAATTCTTCCGAAATAAACCCTTTCCTTAATGCTCTTGTTGTTGGTTTTTGCTCTGGCTTGAGTAGACTAAGTGTCCATTGGCGTAACTCTTCCATATCTTGTTCTCTGATTTCTTTAGAATTTGAATATATCATAACTTGCTATCGTAAATAATAGCTCCATACTGAATTTCCGTTTAAATAATTGTTAGTTAGTTCATTTAGGATAGTTGTTATTCCTATAACTCTTTTGTTGGCGTAGAATTCTGGTATCTCAATCTTTTGTATTTCTTGTTGTATTACGATATCTTCTGGAATTATCATATCTCTGGTCAAACCAATTTTCATAACTTGTATAATTGGTTTTATCTCATCAAATAATATCTCTGCTGGTGCTGAATAAAACTTTATATAAAACAATGTTTCTTTAGTAATTCTTTTATAGTTCATAAAGGCTTTGTATAGCTCTGGTATGGTAGATATTTCATCTCCTGTTTGGGTATAAACTGTATTAAGTAATCCATAACTATAACATGTTTTTACTAGATTTGCATTGGTGCCTGGTTGTGCTATTAACTTATTATATCCTTGTAGCTTTTGGGTTATAAAATCAGTATTAGGGTCTTTGGTAGTTGGAGATCTAGGTGTTGAGTTTAAATAATTTTGGATTTTATAAAGGTTTTCAATATATGAACGGATTATGTGGTTGTAGGCTTTTTTATCTTGGTTTAAACTTTCTGTGTAAGTATGTATTTGTGGTGGTATAAATAATGACTCTTTTTGGTTCTTTGGAATAAATGGTTTATCGAAGATTTTGTTCATATTTAAATTTGTATATCTTATTCCACTGGCTCCTTTTGTTGTAGATGTGCTTGCTGTAGCTGCATTTAAACAAACATTGTCATGGGTTTTATGGAGTTTCCCAACGTCTCCTTCTAGTTCTGGCTTTTTACCGTCCGCCGAACGACATAGCTCCGCATTTTTAGAGTCATGCTGCTGACTGTTAGCTTTCAGATTTTGTAACTCTTTTCCCATACTGTCCACCTTCGTAGAAAGTGTAGTAATTGCTTTAAGTATTTCTTCTATTGTATCTTGTTCAGTTTGAGTTCCTTTTTCTTGATAAGTAGTCTGCAACAAGGTTCTTGTCAGTCTTAATTACTTCAATTGTAAATGTAAAATTTAATATATTCAATACTAATCTCCTTATTTCTTTTGTTATAACTGAATCTTCTAATTTTTTTGTTATCCACCATTTTACCTGTGTGTTATCTGTTCTTACAATAAATTTATTGTAAACAATATATGGTTCAAATGCTAATAAACATTTATATAATGCGAATAATTCTTTTCTATTTATTTCCCATTTTATTTGTGCTTCTGTATAAGATCCTGAATAATATCTACAATGGTGTTCTATTTTTTCTTTTTCATATTTGTACTTTAAAACTCCTCCGTAACTATGATCACTCGAATTTGTTTCAACAATGTAAGTAAATGTTTTATTTTCATCAAGAAAATATAGTTTTGGTAATTTTTTACATAGATTCTTAATAATTTTTATATGTTTTTTATCTTTATTATCAAAATGATATTCTACATCTTTTTTATGTGTTTTATGTAATGGTATTAAATGTTCTACTAATTTTGGTATATATTCTCTTACCTGGTTTACTAATCCTAGAAAGGATTGTAATTTCTTTTTTGTATCTATATTTTCATCAATAGTAATTATTTTTTGTACTATATGAGTTTGCATTTTTATTCCATTTTTATCTATTTGTATTCCTAGAAATTCTATTTGTGATTTCATAATTTCTGCTTTTCTTTTACTCAAACTTATACCTGTAGTTTTTACTATATGTATAAATTTTTCCAATAATCTTATATGTTCATCTTGTGTTCTAGAATATAACAATATGTCATCTATATATACAATACAGTTTTCTAGTTGGTTAAAACAGTTATCCATAAAATGTTGGAATCTACCTGGTGCATTTTTATATCCAAAAGGTAAAACATTTCATTCATAGAAACCTTGCGGTACTGTGAATGCTGTTAATTGTTTGGATTCTTCTTCTAGTTTTAGGTGGTTAAATCCTGATTTGCAGTCAAATTTGCTAAAATAATTATATCCTTGTATTTGTCTTATTTTTAGTATTTTGTTTGGTATCGGATAATTGTATGATTTAGTTTTAGCATTTAGATTACGATAATATATGACCATTCTACTTTTACCTCTTTTTTGTTCACTGTGTTTTATTACTATAAATGCTAGACTTGTATGTTTACTATTGCTTTTTTGTATGTAATTATTTTCTAACAATTCATTTATATGTATTTCTGTGTTATTATACTATTTTCATTTATTAATTAAATTTTTACTTTTGTCTTATGTTTTTCCCATCCTTGTAATGGATCTTCACTATATAATTGTTCTAGTTGTTCATTAATTAATTTGACTTTGTCTATAGCAAATATAATAATTTCTAATTGCGTTATTTGTTTATTATTTATATTTTCCATTTCTTGGTTTAGCTTTTCACTTCCTTTTATCCATTCCATAGGTTTTCGTTGTTTATTATTTACTCTTTTTGCTCCTATCTTATTTCCGCATGGTGTAGTAAGCCACCAATGTGTTTTTGTTATTATGTGTGGATAATATCTATCTAGAAATGACATTCCTAATAACATATCTTTTGTAGTAAATTCAAAATTATACATTTCTTCTATTGTTAGCATTTTATCCCATATTTGTATTTTTATATTTTTTGCTTTGTATTTAATCATACTTCCTTCATTGTTAAATCCCGTTACTACCATAGGTGTTTTTTATTTTTCCCATTTATCTTCTGGTAAGCAATTATATTTACATATATTCGCTTCTGCTCCTGTATCTATCATAGGGGTATAATATCTATTGTGATATCCTTCTACTATAATTTTTGCAAGTATAAATATTTTCATTAATCATTTTGTCCTTTTTATAATTATTTTCTTATTTTGACAAGTTTTTGTTAGTTGTTCATTTTCTATATTGTATGGTTTGACTTTTTCTAACCATTTTATTCCTAATGTAATATTACGATTTCCTTGATATATTTTAAATTGTATTACTAAGGGTATTCCTCCTATAATTATTTCTTTTTCTGTTGTTTCTTCATTCGTGTTCACTATCTCACTAGGTAGTCCAGGGCATGTATGTCCTGTTCTAATAATTTCTTCTTCTAATACTAACTCTCTTGTTATATATTTTTCTTCTTGTCCTGTATTTATTAATATTTTATATTTTCTTTGGTCTATTATTCCTGTTATGAAATAATGAAATGGTGTTATTTCTTCTTTATCTAGTAAGCTTTGTAGAATTTCATATTTTCTTTTAGATGTACTCATCCTTGATGAGGCAGCTCTTGTCAATGTATTTGGTACGCTTGAAGTGCTTAATCTTTCTTTTACTATCTCTAAATCTTCTTCTATATCAATTTCTTTATAGCTATAGTCATTGTTGTCTATTACAGTAATTATTTTTTCACAAGAATTTTCTATATTTATTTTATTAATTTTATTTCTTGCTGTTATTTTATGCTTTGTTGTTAATATATATAAATTTTTACATCTTGCTGTAAATAATTTGCTCCCTGGTGCTAATTCTATTCCAGACATTTTCCAATATAAAACTAATGATCTATCTATATTTTTATCTGTTAATGATACTGTATAATTAGCACTTATTGTAAACTTAAATTTTTGATATATTAAGTTTCCTTTTACTGCACTAATTATGCTTTTTTCTATAGGGTGTACAATTCTATCATCTGCTAAATATATTTCTATAGGTGTATCTATTCCTTCTCTAAAGCAAGCTTTTATTAATATTTCTGTTCCTCCTAAATGTACATATTTTATTGGTGTTTTAGCTTTTATATCTTGTATTTCTTTGTTTATCATTCTTTTATTTATTATAGGTATATATGCTTTTCCTCTTGTGTATTTCCAATCTATGATATGTTCTTTTTGACTAACTACATAGTATTGTTGTTTTTGTCTTTTAAAGCAATTTCTTAAAATAGGTATTTCTAGTACTTTTTCAACACTTAAATCTAATTCTTTTCCTTTTATTTGTTCAAATATCGTATTATCAAATATAATTTTCTGTTCTGATGATTCTTCATCTTGATATTCTTCCTTAGATATTATTTTTATTTCATTTTCAGACATTATATTTCTTCATCTGTTTCGTTATTATCTATGTTAATATTTTCTTCTTCATTCTCAGTTTCTATGTCTGATACTTCATATATACTATCATTTTCACTTAATTCATAATCTATGTACTGTAACGACCTGTTTAGTCATTTTAAGCAGCAGATTTCAATTCTGGAAAAACTGGCAGAAGAGACGGATCACATGACGGACCGTCATGGGCAGGACGGACCGTCGAAGGGTCTCGTTTCAAAACACTTAGAAAAACTAAAAATTGGGTACTGAAAATCGACTCTCTAAACTTCGTAACGAAATGGCAGGACGGACCGTCACAGGTGTGACAGACCGTCACAGACCCTTGGTGGAAATTTGGGTCTCTGAACTTTTCGACGACCTACAGGACAGACCGTCGCAGGCACGACGGCCCGTCACAGGTTGCGCAATCCCAGTCCGGGTCGGATTTCTTTATACGTTTTAAGGGACGTTTTTGACTATTCCTGCCTTAATTATAAAGTTAGTGGGTTAATATTAATAAGTCTAATTACTTGGGGGTTAAAAGAGTTAACCTTAAGTTAATTAGTAGGGTATTACTGCCATCTTTTATCCTTAATTATATGTTAATAAGGGTAAAAGAAAGAGGGTTTGAATAAGAAAAAAATAAGAAAGAACAAAGAAAGACAGAAAAAGAAAGAGAACGAGTAGAGAGAGAGAGAAACGAAGAGGATAGCAAGGATTCTGAGAAGATAGCTTGTTGATCGCAATTCTTCGGTGGAGGTAGGTTATGGTTTCTCTTACGATATTCATAGTAAACTCTTAATAGAGAATGATATGTATTGATAATATTGTAAACCCTGCTATGTGCTTAATTGTATGCTTGCATGAATGTAATTATATAATTGTGATTATATAAGAATGATGAAGTTATTGAATCCCAAAGCATGCAAAATCCTAATCTCTTTGTTAATAATGAGGCCTTGGTATAAAAGAAGGCGTGATGAACTAAAATAATGGGATTGATGATGCCTTGGTAAGAAAGAAGGCTTGATGAATTGATGGGAGGAGATTAGGGGATCGGGTGTCACGAACCGACACGTAGAATTAGGGGATCGAGTGTCACAAACCGACACGTAGTATTAGGGGATCGGGTGTCACGAACCGACACGTAGTATTAGGGGATCAGGTGTCACGAACCGACACGTAGTATTAGGGGATTGGGTGTCACGAACCGACACATAGATTTAGGGGATCGGGTGTCACGAACCGACACGTAGATTTAGGGGATCGGGTGTCAAGAACCGACACATAGATTTAAGGGATCGGGTGTTACGAACCGACACATAGATTTAGGGGATCGGAGTGTCACGTACCGACACAAGAGGATTAATGAATATTGAGGGAGCGGAGTGTCACGTACCAACACAAGAGAAATAAAGATAATGAATCTTGAAAGATGTTAATATACTCAATCTAATGAACATGATTCCCAAATGAGTATGGTATTGAGGTTTGAATCCTCATGTGTGAACTTGACGGTAATTGTTAATGATATAGTATTTGTTGTTGCTACATGTTGAGTATAATAGTTGATTTTATGATATTACTTGGTATATATTGATTTCTATTTTGAGTTGGCCGTGTTTTGTACTGACCCCTACTTTTATGTTTTCTTCTTGTTTATTTGTGGAGTGCAGCAAACGTGCCGTCGTCTTCGACTCAACAGTAATTCAAGCCAGTCTTACTACATCGGAAATTCAGGGTGAGCTAATGCTTCTAGCTTGGACTGGATCTTCTTCTTCAAGTCTTGATGCCTTGAACTTCTAGCATGGACTAGCTTCTTATGTATTTTTAGCTTTTAGAATACTCTTAGTTTAGTCATTTGATCATAGATGTTCTTGTGGTGATGACTTCCAGATTTTGGGGAATGATAAGTTTTGAGTTATAGAAGTTGATTATTGATTTTTATTAATGAGTTTTAGTCTTCCGCGTTACTTCATGTTGATATTATATTGAAATGTTAAGGTTTAGATTGGTTGGTTCACTCACATAGGAGGGTAAGTGTGGGTGCCAGTCGCGGCCCGGATTTGGGTCGTGACAAACTTGGTATCAGAGCAATAGGTTCGTTGGTCTCATCACAGAAGAACGAGTCTAGTAGAGTCTTAAGGAACGGTAGGGGGACGCCTTTATTTTTTTTTGAGAGGCTATAAGACTTTAGGAAAATTCCATTCTTTCATTCTTTCTTTCGTGCTACTACTTGGGTCCAATTGTTATCTAGGTGATACAAATTGGTATCTGACCATCTTCACTCTATTTCGCAGATGGTTAGAACTAGAGCATCGACTACGCCAGCACCAACATCAGCACCGGCGGGACAGGGTGCTTCTGAGCCAGCCAATGGGGTGTAGCTCGAGGAAGAGCAGCGGCAAGAGGCCGTGGTAGAGGTTGTGGGAGGACGTCCTCTAGGGGAAGAGGACGAGCACCTAGTCCATCTGATACTAGGGCAGTGAATCCTCCACCGACTGAGGAGGTAATAAGAGAGGGTGAGGAAGGGGAAAATGAACAAGTGCAGAATGAGGGATTGCCACCCCACCCCACCCTAGAGATGATAAATCAGGTGCTCGCTTATCTTAGTGGGTTGTCCGATCAGGGTCAGGCACCTCTAGTGTTTTCTGCACTAACATCTCCAGTTTCAGAGGTACAACATGCAGCCACTATGGCTCCTCGTATGGATGCCTCATTGGACATAGGCACGTTTCCACGTCTTACTACTGGGCCTATAATGACAAATGATCAGCATGAACTTTTCAGTAAGTTCTTAAAATTGAAACCTCCAGTATTCAAGGGTGCTGAATCTGAGGATGCTTACGATTTTCTAGTTGACTGTCATGAGCTACTACACAAGATTGGTATAGTAGAACGGTTTGGTGTTGAGTTCGTGAGTTATCAGTTTCAAGGAAATGCCAAAATGTGGTGGCGGTCACATATTGAGTGTCAACCAACGGAGGCACCACCTATGACTTGGGCCTCATTCTCTAGCTTGTTTATGGAGAAGTATATCCCCCGAACTTTGAGGGATAGGAAAAGGGATGAGTTCTTGAGCCTAGAGCAAGGTAGGATGTCGGTCAATGCATATGAGGCTAAGTTTCGTGCATTATCCCGGTATGCCACTCAACTTTGTTTCAGTCCACAAGAGCAGATTTGTCGTTTTGTGAAGGGGTTGAGGTCAGAGTTGCAGATTTCAGCCTTACAGGTAGCGGCTATGGCAAAATCCTTCCAAGAAGTGGTAGACTTTGTGATAGAGGTGGAAGGAGTGAAGCCAAATGACTTCACCACGACATCGACATCAAAAAGGTTTTGAAAGGGAGGTGAGTTTAATGGTTCTTACACTAGAGGACAAGGTTCTGGAAGTTACTTAGTCCGACCAATTCAGTCTTCACTACAGACTGTAGTTGGGGGACCACCTCAGACCGGTCAACACTTCTCCGAGAGACCTATGCTTGACTCCAGAGAGGGTTACGGATGTGGGGAGACTGGACATATTAGGAGAAATTGTCCAAAACAGAGTTACAGACCCCCAATAGTTAGAGGTAGAGGTGGTCATGGTAGAGGCCGTTTTTCTGGAGAGCGTGGTGGTCAAGGAAATGGTGGTCACCAAAACGTCCGAGGTGATGGGCAAACTGGAGCCGCTACATCACAACATGGTAGGCGCAATGGACAGACAAACGATAGGGCCCATTGTTACGCTTTCCCTGGGCAGTCTGAAGCGGAGACATCTGATGCTGTCATCACAGGTAATCTTCTGGTTTGTGATTGCATGGCTTCTGTATTGTTTGATCCTGGATCCACATTTTCTTATGTATCTTCCTCATTTGCTAATGGTCTAAATTTACATTGTGAATTACTTGATATGCCTATTCGTGTTTCAACTCCGGTGGGTGAGTCTGTGGAAGTTGAAAAGGTATATAGGTCTTGTTTGGTGAACTTTGTGGGGAGCAACACTTATGTAGATTTGGTTATCTTAGAAATGGATGATTTTGATGTAATTCTGGGTATGACTTGGCTTTCTCCGCAATTTGTGATCTTGGATTGTAATGCTAAAACGGTGATGTTAGCCAAGCCTGGGACAAATCCGTTAGTGTGGGAGGGTTACTACACTTCCAATCCGGTGCGTATCATCTCCTTTCTTCGTGCTAAGAAAATGGTTAGTAAAGGGTGTTTAGCTTTCTTGGCACATATCAAGGATGACACTACCCAAGTACCCTCGATTGAGTCGGTTTCGGTGGTCCGTGAGTTTCTAGATGTGTTTCCTGCAGACCTTCCTGGCATGCCACCGGATAGAGATATTGACTTCTACATTGATCTTGAACCGGTACTCGCCCCATTTCTATACCCCCTTATAGAATGGCTCCCGCGGAGTTAAGAGAGTTAAAAGCCCAACTTCAAGAGTTGTTAAACAAAGGCTTTATTAGACCAAGTGCATCTCCTTGGGGTGCTCCGGTTTTGTTTGTGAAGAAGAAGGATGGGAGTTTTTGAATGTGTATAGACTACAGACAACTAAACAAGGTAACCATAAATAACAAGCATCCTCTTCCTCGCATTGATGACTTGTTCGATCAGTTACAAGGTGCTTGTGTCTTCTCTAAGATTGACTTGAGATCCGGTTATCATCAATTGAAAATACGGGCAACGGATGTGCCAAAGACTACTTTTCGAACGAGGTGTGCGCATTATGAATTTGTAGTGATGTCTTTTGGTCTTACGAATGCCCCTGCTGCGTTCATGAGCTTGATGAACGGGATTTTTAAGACATATTTGGACCTCTTCGTGATCGTATTTATTAATGATATATTGGTATACTCAAAGAGCAAGAAGGAACATGAAGAGCACTTGAGAATGGTATTGGAAATGTTAAGGGAGAAAAAACTTTATGCCAAGTTCTCTAAGTGTGAGTTTTGGCTAGATGCAGTGTCCTTCTTGGGGCACGTGGTTTCTAAGGAGGGAGTGAGGGTGGATCCTTCTAAGATTAAGACAGTGAAGAATTGAGTAAGACCTACTAATGTGTCAGAAATAAGGAGCTTTGTTGGGTTAGCTAGCTACTACCGTCAATTTGTCAAGGGATTCTCTTCTATTGCTTCCCAATTGACGAACTTGACTAAGAAGAATGTTCCATTTGTATGGTCGGACGAATGTGAGGAAAGCTTTCAGAAGCTCAAGACCTTGTTGACTACCGCACCTATCCTTACCTTGCCAGTAGAGGGTAAGAACATCATTGTTTATTGTGATGCATCCTACTCTGGTTTGGGTGCAGTACTAATGCAAGAGAAGAGTGTCATTGCTTATGCTTCAAGGCAATTAAAGGTGCATGAACGTAACTATCCGATCCACGATTTGGAATTGGCTGCGGTAGTGTTTGCATTAAAGCAATGGAGACACTATTTATATGGGGTTAAGTGTGAGGTCTACACGGATCATCGTAGCCTTCAGTATGTCTTTACTCAGAAAGATTTGAACTTAAGACGGAGGAGATTGATGGAGTTACTAAAGGACTACGATATCACTATCTTGTATCATCCGGGAAAAGCGAATGTTGTGGCAGATGCTTTAAGTAGAAAAGCGGGAAGCATGGGAAGTCTAGCTCACTTGCAAGTTTCTAGACGACCATTGGCTAGAGAGGTTCAGACTCTGGCTAACGACTTGATGAGGTTAGAGGTAAATGAGAAGGGAGGATTGTTGGCTAGTGTGGAGTCAAGATCTTCATTTCTTGACAAAATTAAAGGAAAACAGTTTAATGATGAAAAATTGATCCGGATCCGAGATAAAGTGTTGAAAGGAGAGGTTAAGGAAGCACAAATCGATGAGGAAGGTGTTTTGAGAATCAAGGGAAGGGTATGTGTACCCCGAGTTGATTATTTAATTAACACTATTCTGACAGAGGCTCATAGTTCAAAGTATTCGATACATCCGGGTGCAACCAAGATGTACCGTGACCTAAAGCAACACTTTTGGTGGGGTAGAATGAAGCGTGATATTGTTGATTTTATTGCCAAATGTCCAAACTGGCAACAAGTAAAGTATGAACACCAGAGGCCCGGAGGAACACTTCAGAGAATGCCCATCCCTAAATGGAAGTGGGAGAGAATTGCAATGGACTTTGTGGTCGGTCTTCCCAAGACATTGGTAATGTTTGATTCTATTTGGGTAATTGTTGATAGGTTAACTAAGTCTGCTCACTTCATTCCGGTCAAGGTGACTTACAATGCAGAGAAGTTAGCCAAACTTTACATCTCAGAAATTGTTCGGTTGCATGGAGTTCCACTATCCATCATATCAGATAGAGGTACGCAGTTTACTTCTATGTTTTGGAAGACATTGCACGCAGAATTGGGTACTAGGTTGGACCTTAGTACCGCGTTCCATCCTCAGACCGATGGTCAGTCTGAGCGAACGATTCAAGTGTTGGAGGATATGCTTCGCGCATGTGTGATAGAGTTTGGAGGCCATTGGGATAGCTTCTTACCCTTAGCGGAGTTTTCATACAATAATAGCTATCACTCAAGCATTGATATGGCTCCATTTGAAGCATTGTATGGTAGGAGATGTAGGTCTCCCATTGGTTGGTTTGATGCATTTGAGGTTAGGCCTTGGGGTACTGACCTTTTGAGGGATTCGATAGAGAAAGTGAAGTCTATTCAAGAAAAGCTTCTAGCGGCGCAAAGTAGACAAAAAGAATATGCAGATCGAAAGGTTAGAGACTTAGAGTTCATGGAGGGAGAAGGAGTCTTGCTGAAGGTTTCACCCATGAAAGGGGTGATGCGGTTTGGTAAAAGGGGTAAACTAAGTCCAAGGTACATTGGACCATTTTAAGTACTTAAGCGAGTAGGAGAGGTGGCTTATGAGTTCGCCTTGCCTCCAGGGCTGTCCGGAGTACATCTGGTATTCCATGTGTTGATGTTGAAAAGATACCATGGGGATGGAAACTACATTATCCGTTGGGATTCAGTTTTGCTTGATGAGAACTTGTCTTATGAGGAGGAACCTGTTGCCATTCTAGATAGAGAAATTCGCAAGTTGAGATCAAGGGAGATTGCATCCATCAAAGTTCAATGGAAGAATCGACCCGTTAAAGAAGCCACTTGGGAGAAGGAGGCGGATATGCGAGAAAAATACCCATATCTGTTTACAGATTCAGGTACTCCTTTTCGCCCTTGTTTTCCTTCTTGTGATCGTTCAGGGACGAACGATGGGTAAATTGGTATCTATTGTAACGACCTGTTTAGTCGTTTTGAGCAGCAGATTTCAATTCTGGAAAAACTGGAAGAAGCGACGGACCCCACGACGGACCGTCATGGGCACGACGGATCGTCGAAGGGTCTCGTTTCAAAACACTTAGAAAATCTGAAAATTGGGTACTGAAAATCAACTCTCTGAACTTCGTAACGAAATGGCAGGACGGACCGTCACAGGTGTGATAGACCGTCACAGACCCTTGGTGGAAATTTGGGTCTCTGAACTTTGCGACGACCTGCAGGACGGACCGTCGCAGGCACAACGGCCCGTCATAAGTTGCACAATCCCAGTCCGGGTCGGATTTCTTTATACGTTTTAAGGGACGTTTTTGACTATTCCTGCCTTAATTATAATGTTAGTGGGTTAATATTAATAAGTCTAATTACTTGGGGGTTAAAAGAGTTAACCTTAAGTTAATTAGTGGGGTATTACTGCCATCTTTTATCCTTAATTATATGTTAATAAGGGTAAAAGAAAGAGGGTTTGAATAAGAAAAAAATAAGAAAGAACAAAGAAAGACAAAAAAAAAGAGAACGAGTAGAGAGAGAGAGAAACGAAGAGGATAGCAAGGATTCTGAGAAGATAGCTTGTTGATCGCAATTCTTCGGTGGAGGTAGGTTATGGTTTCTCTTACGATATTCGTAGTAAACTCTTAATAGAGAATGATATGTATTGATAATATTGTAAACCCTGCTATGTGCTTAATTGTATGATTGCATGAATGTAATTATATAATTGTGATTATATAAGCATGATGAAGTTATTGAATCCCAAATCTTGCAAAATCCTGATCTCTTTGTTAATAATGAGGCTTTGGTATAAAAGAAGGCGTGATGAACTAAAATAATGGGATTGATGATGCCTTGGTATGAAAGAAGGCTTGATGAATTGATGGAAGGAGATTAGGGGATCGGGTGTCACGAACCGACACGTAGAATTAGGGGATCGGGTGTCACGAACCGACACGTAGTATTAGGGGATGGGGTGTCACGAACCGACACGTAGTATTAGGGGATCGGGTGTCACGAACCGACACGTAGTATTAGGGGATCGGGTGTCACGAACCGACACGTAGTATTAGGGGATCGGGTGTCACGAACCGACACGTAGATTTAGGGGATCGGGTGTCACGAACTGACACATAGATTTAAGGGATCGGGTGTCACGAACCGACACATAGATTTAGGGGATCGGAGTGTCACGTACCGACACAAGAGGATTTATGAATATTGAGGGAGCGGAGTGTCACGTACCGACACAAGAGAAATAAAGATAATGAATCTTGAAAGATGTTAATATACTCAATCTAATGAACATGATTCCCAAATGAGTATGGTATTGAGGCTTGAGTCCTCATGTGTGAACTTGACGGTAATTGTTAATGATATAGTATTTGTTGTTGCTACATGTTGAGTATCATAGTTGATTTTATGATATTACTTGGTATATATTGATTTCTATTTTGAGTTGGCCGACGATATCTACTCAGTACCCGTGTTTTGTACTGACCCCTACTTTTATGTTTTTTTCTTGTTTATTTGTGGAGTGCAGCAAACATGCCGTCATCTTCGACTCAACAGTAATTCAAGCAAGTCTTACAACATCGGAAATTCAAGGTGAGCTAATACTTGTAGCTTGGACTGGATCTTCTTCTTCAAGTCTTGATGCCTTGAACTTCCGACATGGACTAGCTTCTTATGTATTTTTAGCTTTTAGAATACTCTTAGTTTAGTCATTTGATCATAGATGTTCTTGTGGTGATGACTTCCAGATTTTGGGGAATGATAAGTTTTGAGTTATAGAAGTTGATTATTGATTTTTATTAATGAGTTTAAGTCTTCCGCGTTACTTCATGTTGATATTATATTGAAATGTTAAGGTTTAGATTGGTTGGTTCACTCACATAGGAGGGTAAGTGTGGGTGCCAGTCGCGGCCCGGATTTGGGTCGTGACATGTACTCTATTTGCATATATTTTTCATTGTCTATAATTAATTCTGCTATTTGTTTTCTTTTTGGATTTTTGGGTAATTTACAATCTTTAGCTATGTGTCCTATCTTTCAACAATTATAACAAGTACATTGGGATATTTTTCTTTTTGGTCTGTGTGGTCTTTTTATTTTATGATTTTTTACATAATACCTTCGTCTTGGTTGTTTATATTTATATATAGTTTTGTTTTTTCTATAATTTTTATATCTTTTAGATTTTTGTTTTTTAGTTGTGCATCCAAATTGTGGTGCCATTTTATTTTTGCAACATGATAAATTTTTATTTAATACTTTTTCCATTTTTAATTTTTCCTTTTGGTTTTCACATAGTTGTATGAACCATTGATTTAAAAGTTTTATTCTAGATCCTAAAGTATCTACCATTCCTTCATTATTCCAATCCTTTATTACGTCTGTACTAAATGGTTCTGGTAATTTTGTATAATATTATTTTCTCATTTCTTTTGCTTCGTCTAAATTGTATTTAGCTTTGTAATAATATTCTTTAAATGCGCAAGTATATTCTTCTAAGTAACACATTTTACATATAGCTAATTTTGTCATAAGTTGTCTATTTATTATTTTTTCTCTATTTTGTTCTCTTATATCTGTAGTCATGCCTTCAAATTCATTTCTTATTGCTGATTCATATTTATCTAGTATATCTATATTTGTTGCTGATGCGGATCCATCCATTTTCTTATCATTCCTAAGTACTTCTAAACTTTCCGAGGGTAGATTTTCTATCCATAATTTTTGTTGTTCCTACGAATGTTCTTTCTACGTATCTTGGTGTTTTCGCTGTTTCTATTTTGTTATCTATTAACTGTTTAGACATATTTCCTATCCATAACAATATTGCTTTATTTATATCTGCGACACAATCTAAATCTAAGAAATTGTATGTTCATTTGCTGGTTTAGGTGTCCAATTTTTATTTAGTCTACTGTTCCATATTGCATTATTTCTGTCTGATTGTTGATAGCTTTCTGTATAATATGTTGGTGGTGTTCTCCTAGGACTAACTCTAGGACTATTTCTGGGACTATTATCTGGGGTTTTAACTCTTGACGTACTAGGTCTATTCATATCTCCTGTGTTTATTTCTAATTTTTTTGGTTTATTTATCTGTTCTAGAATTTCTGTATATGTTTCACTTATATCACTTATTTCTGATTGTTGGTAATTTTTATTTCCGTCTATTTCATTTACTTCTATATCTTCATTTAGACCTTTTAGATCTTCACTTAGTTTCTGTTCCATTTGTTTTATTTCATTTGTTAATTCTAGCTCTTTATCTTTTTGTTTTTGTTTATTTTCATATAATAATTTTAACCTAGCTAATTCTTTTTCTAATTCACTTATTCTTGTATTTTTTATTTCTTCTAAATTTTGTACTTCTTGTTTTGCTTGTATTTTTATTTTTTCAATTTCTCTTGATTTGTCTATTTCTTCGTTTTCTTTTGTTATTCTTATCATAGCTGTTAAACTATCTTCTAATTTTGCCGTTTCTTTTTCTAACATTAAGTATAAATTATTTCCTATTTTTTTATATCTTCTTCCTAGATTTGAAAATATTATTTTTATTATCATTCCGTCTTGATTTTCGTTTGTTTTTTCGTCTACTACAAATTCTTCTTTATTCATTATAATCTATGTATTATATTATGCTGTAACTCATATTCAAGACAATCTAATTCTAATTTTAAAATGGATATATCTTTTCTTTGTGCTAGTAGTGATTTATTACATACTCCTGCTAATATGTTTTCTTGTAATCTTCTTTTTCTATGTTGTAATTCTTGTTCTTTTTCAACTATTTTTTCCATTATTTCTTCTATTAATTCTTGTTTATAGATTTCTCTGTTCATACTGTTTTTTCAAATAGCAGACATATTTATATTCGATTTTTGAAATTATGTTTATCAATTGATCTTTTCTATCATTATCTGTTTTGATTAGTTGTGATAGTTCATATTCTATATATAAAGAGCTTAGTTTTTTCCATATTTTTCTTACCTTCTTATCTATCTTAGTTCTTTTATTTTAGTATTTTTATTTTTATTCATCATAACCTTTTATATAATATTTTAAAAAGTTTACTTAATTTATCTGGATATCTAATCTTTTTTAACCTGTAATTTTTACCATATTGCCTTAGCCAATATTCAGTCATATTTAATCTCCGATATCTAATTCATCATATAAATCATACATGTCATAATAAAGCTCATCTTGTATACTTTGTATGGTTAACTCAGTCCAACCTTGGGTAGTTATTTCTATTATCTCGTATGTTACCAGTTTATCATAAATTTCTCTTTTTATGTCAGTATTAAGATTTTTTAATATATAAAGTAATAATATCTTATAATCAACATCGTCGTTTAATAGGTAAGTTTCCATTTTTATCATTTTCATTTTTTACTAAAATTTTATTCCTTCCAACCTCTTAATAAATTATACTTGCTTATTATGCAATAATGATTTAATAATCATCTCGTCTAGTCACTACTATAGCTTTGTTCTTTGATTAGTTACTCTAAAAACGCCTCAACTTTGTTTACTCCCCTAAATGGCCTTCTATGCCTACCGGTTTCAACCTTAGGATGACATAGTCTGGGCATACTTATTCGAAGAATATTTCTGTAGCAAACTTTCTAAAGATGGTTATTATAACATTATTCAAACATGATAAACAATTATAATTAACAAGAGACTTTCAGAAATAAATTAATTTAGCTACTCATGAATATAAAATGGTATACCTGTTTTTGTGGATCATTTGTCATAGTTGATTTGTTTTCCCTAATTATTTAATTATCTAGCTCTGATACCAATGGAGGGGGATGGAAGCGGATTTATGAATTGAGAGTAGAAAGTAGAGAGAAGATTGTTAGATGAAGGATTGATGATTTTATTTATGAGGGGAAACCCTCTATTTATACACAAAATTTTCAAACTTTTGGCCAATCTTAGAACAGACAAATAAGCTAAAAAAATTAGAAATAAACACAGGAGATATGAATAGACCTAGTACGTCAAGAGTAAAAACCCCAGATAATAGTCCTAGAAATAGTCTTAGAAGCAGTCCTAGGTGGACACCACCAACTTATTATACAGAAAGTTATCAACAATCAGATAGAAATAATGCAATATGGAACAGTGGATTAAATAAAAATTGGATACCGAAACCAATAAGTGAACAATATAATTTCTTAGATTTAGATTGTGTCACAGACATAAATAAAGCAATATTACTATGGACAGGAAATATATCTAAACAGTTAATAGATAACAAAATAGAAACAACAAAGACACCAAGATACATAGAAAGAACATTCGTAGGAACAACAAAATTATGGATAGAAAATCTACCCTCAGAAAGTTTAGAAGTACTTAGGAATGATAAGAAAATGGATGGATCCCCATCAGCAAGAAATTTAGATATACTAGACAAATATGAATCAGCAATAAGAAGTGAATTTGGAGGTATGACCACGGATATAAGGGAACAAAATAGAGAAAAAATAATAAATAGACAACTTATGACAAAATTAGCTATATGTAAAATGTGTTATATAGAAGAATATACTTGTGCATTCAAAGAATATTATTACAAAGCTAAATACAATTTAGACGAAGCAAAAGAAATAAGAAAACAATATTTTACAAAATTACCAGAACCATTTAGTACAAAAATAATAAAGGATTGGAATAATGAAGGAATGGTAGATACTTTAGGAGCTAGAATAAAATTTCTATCTCAATGGTTTACACAATTATGTGAGAACCAAAAGAAAAATTAAAAATGGAAAAAGTACTAAATAAAAATTTATCATGTTGTAAAAACAAAATGGCACCACAGTTTGGGTGTACAAATAAAAAAATAAAAATCCAGAAGACATAAAAATTATAGAAAAAATAAAACTAAGTATAAATATAAACAACCAAGACGAAGGTATTATGTAAAAAACTATAAAATGAAAAGATCATATAGACCTAAAAGAAAAATATCTCAAAGTACATGTTATAATCGCGGAAAGATAGGACACATAGCTAGAGACTGTAAATTACCTAAAAATCCAAAAAAAAATAAATTGCAGAAATAGTTATAGATGATGACGAATATATGCAAATAGAATACATAGACTATGAATTAAGTGAAAACGATAGTATATATGAAGTATTAGATATAGAAACTGAAAAAAGAGAAGAAAATTTAGATACTGAAATAGAAGAACAAGAAATATAATGTCTGAAAACGAAATAATATCTAAAGAGAATTATGAAGATGAAGAATCATCACACCAAAAAATATATTTGATAATACACTTTTTGAACAAATAAAAGGAAAAGAATTAGATTTAAGTGTTGAAAAAAATACTTCACATACCTATACAAAAAAACTGGTTTAAAAGACAGAAAGAAGAATACTATGTAGTTAGTCAAAAAGAACACATCATAGACTGTAAATATACAAGCGGAAAAGCATATATACCTATAATAAACAAACGAATAATAAATAAAGAAATACAAAACATAAAAAATAAACAAGCTATAAAATATGTACATTTAGGAGGAACAGAAATACTAATAAAAGCTTGTTTCAGAGAAGGAATAGATACGCCCATCGAAATATATTTAGCAGATGATAGAATAAAACATCCTATAGAAAAAAGTGTAATAAGTGCAGTTAAAGGAAATTTAATATACCAAAGTTTTAAATTTATAATAAGTGCTAATTATACAGTAGCATTAACAAATAAAAATATAGATAAATCATTAGTATTATATTAGAAAATGTCAGGAATAGAGTTAGCACCAGGAAGTAAGGTATTCACAGCAAGATGTAAAAATCTGTAACGACCTGTTTAGTTTTTTTGAGTAGCAGACTTCAATTCTGGAAAAACTGGCAGAAGAGACAGACCCCACGACGAACCGTCATGGGCACGACGAACCGTCGCAGGGTCTCGTTTCAAAACACTTAGAAAATCTGAAATTGGGTACTGAAAATCGACTCTCTGAACTTCGTAACGGAGTGGTAGGACGGACCGTCACAGGTGTGACGGACCGTCACAGGCCATTCACCTAAAATCAAGTTTCTGAACTATGTGACGGACAGCAGGACGGATCGTCGCAGGCGCGATGGCCCGTCATAGCTTGCGTAATCCCAGGCGGAGTCGGATTTCTTGATACGTTTTAAGGGACGTTTTGGACTATTCCTGCTATAATTATATATTTAATAGGTTTATATTAATAACTCAAATTCTTGGGGGTTAAAAGAGGTAACCTTAAGTTAATTAGTGGGGGATTATTGCCATCTTTTATTCTTAATTATATACTAATTAGGGTAAAAGAAAGAGGGTTTGAATAAGAAAATAGAAAGAACAAGAAGGGAGAGGGAGAAACGATCGAGAGAAGAGGAAAGCACCAAGCTTTGAGGATTAACTTGCTTGATTTCAATTCTTCGGTGGAGGTAGGTTATGGTTTTCATGCTATTCGTAGTAAACTCTTAATAGTGAATGATATGTGTTAGTAGTATTGTGAACCTTCTATATGCTTAATTGTATGCTTTCATGAATGATGTGATTATGTAATTATGAATAAATAAGCATGACGAAGTTATTGAATTCCAAATCTTGAAAAGAAACCCTAATCTACTTTGTTAATGATGATGCCTTGGTATAAAAGAAGGCTTGATGAATGAAAGTAGTGAGATTAGGGGATCGGGTGCCACGTTTCGGTACCAGGATAGTATATGAGGATCGGAGTGTCACGTTCCGACACCAGGATAGAATATGGATCGGGTGTCACGTTCCGACACCAGGATAGAATATGGATCGGGTGTCACATTCCGACACCAGGATAGAATATGGATCGGGTGCCACGTTCTGGTACCAGGATAGAATATGGATCGGGTGTCACGTTCCGACACCAGGATAGAATATGGATCGGGTGCCACGTTCCGGTACCAGGATAGAATATGGATCGGGTGTCACGTTTCGACACCATGATAGAATATGGATCGGGTGCCACGTTCCGGTACCAGGATAGTATATGAGGATCGGAGTGTCACGTACCGACACGAGGGGAATAAAGATAATGAATCTTGAAAAATGTTAATATACTCAATCTAATGAACTGAATTCCCAAATGAGTATGATGAGGAGGCGTGAGTCCTCATTGATGTGCTTGGTGTTGTAACCAAGGGTTATGGTAACTGTAAATGCTGCATGCTAAGGATATTAGTTGATTTTATTATATTGCTTAATATATACTGTTTTTTATTTTGAGTTGGCCGATGATATCTACTAAGTACCCGTGTTTTGTACTGACCCCTACTTTTATTGTTTTCTTCTTGTTTATTTGTGGAGTGCAGCAAACGTGCCGTTGTTTTCGACTCAACAGTAATTCAAGCCAGTCTTACTACATCGAAAATTAAGGGTGAGCTAATGCTTCTAGCTTGGACTAGATCTTCTTCTTCAAGTCTCGATGCCTTGAACTTCCGGCATGGACTAGCTTCTTATGTACTTTTAGCTTCTTAGAATACTCTTAGTTTAGTAATTTGATTATAGATGTTCTTGTGATGATGACTTCCAGATTTTGGGGAATGATAAGTTTTGAGTTATAGAAGTTGATTATTGATCTTTATTAATGAGTTTAAGTCTTCCGAATTACTTTATGTTGATATTATATTGAAATGTTAAGGTCTAGATTGGTTGGTTCGCTCACATAGGAGGGTAAGTGTGGGTGCCAGTCGCGGCCCGGTTTTGGATCGTGACAAAATCTATATATATTAACAACAAAACATAAGATAACAACAAGAAGTAAAATAGATAAAATAAAAATAGAAAATCCTTTTGAAAAAATAATTAATGTAATAGACAATAATGACTATAGCTATAAAGAAATTGACATAGAAGAAGATTTAGAAATTGTAAAAGAAAGATTAAGCACTTCAAGCGTACCAAATACATTAACAAGAGCATCCTAATCAAGAATGAGTTCATCTAAAAGAAAATATGAAATATCACAAGATTTAGAAGAAATGACAAAATATCATTATCTTATAACAGGAATAATGGACCAGAGATAGTATAAAATCTTGATAAACACAGGACAAGAAGAAAATCATATAACAAGAGAACTAGTATTGGAAGAAGAAATTATGAAAACAGGACACATATGCCCTGGATTACCTAGTGAAATAGTAAATACAAATGAAGAAACAATAGAAAAAGAAATAATTATAGGAGGAATTTCATTAAAAATACAATTTAAGATATATGAAGGAAATCATAATATCACATTAGGAATAAAATGGTTACAAAATGTTAAACCATATAGCATAGAAAATGAACAAATAACAATAACTTGTCAAAATAAGAAAATAATTATAAAAAGAACAAAATGATTAATGAAAATATTTATACTTGCAAAAATTATTGTAGAAGGATATCACAACAGATATTATATACCTATGATAGATACAGGTGCAGAAGTAAATATATGTAAATATAATTGTTTACCAGAAGATAAATGGGAAAAATTAAAAACACCCATGATAGTAACAGGATTTGATAATGAAGGAAGTATGATCAAATATAAAGCAAAAAACATAAAAATACAAATATGGGATAAAATACTAACAATAGAAGAAATATATAACTTTTAATTTACTACAAAAGATATGTTATTAGGAATGCCATTTTTAGATAAATTTTACCCACATATAATAACAAAAACATATTGGTGGCTTACTACACCATGTGGCCATAAAATAGGAGCAAAAAGAGTAAAAAATAAACAACGAAAACCTATAGAATGGATTAAAGAAAGTGAAAAAATAAATCAAGAAATGGAAAATATAGATGAAAAACAAATATCACAATTAGAAATTATTATATTTACAATAGATAAAGTTAAAATAATTAATGAACAGCTAGAACAACTATATAATGAAGACCCATTACAAGGATGGGAAAAACATAAAACAAAAGTTAAAATTGAATTAATAAGATGAAAACAGTATAATAACACAAAAACCATTAAAATATAACTTTGATGATTTACAAGAATTTAAAATACATATAAATGAATTACTGGAAAAAAATTACATACAAGAAAGTAATAGTAAACATACAAGCCCAGCATTTATAGTAATAAAACACAGTGAACAAAAAAGAGGTAAAAGTAGAATGGTTATTGACTACAGAAATTTAAATGCTAAAACTAAAACATATAACTACCCAATACCTAATAAAATACTTAAAATAAGACAAATACAAGGATATAATTATTTTAGTAAATTTGACTGTAAATCAGGATTTTACCATCTAAAATTAGAAGAAGAATCTAAATAATTAACAGCATTCACAGTACTGTAAGGATTCTATGAATGGAATGTATTACCATTTGGATATAAAAATGCACCAGGAAGATATCAGCATTTTATGGACAACTATTTTAACGAATTAGAAAACTATATCTTATATATAGATGATATATTATTATACTCCAAAACACAAGATGAACATATAAGATTATTAGAAAAATTTATACATATAATTAAACATTCAGGTATAAGTTTAAGGAAAGGTAAAGCAGAAATTATGAAACCACAAATAGAATTTCTAGGAATACAAATAGATTAAAATGGAATAAAAATGCAAACTCACATAGTACAAAAAATAATTACTATTGATGAAAATATAGATACGAAAAAGAAATTACAATCATTTTTAGGATTAGTAAATCAAGTAAGAGAATATATACCAAAATTAGCCAAACATTAAAAACCACTATATAAAAAACTCAGAAAAGATATTGAATATCATTTTGACAATAAAGATAAAGAACACATAAAAAATATTAAAAAATTATGCAAAAAACTACTAAAATTATATTTTCCTGATGAAAATAAAGAGTTTATTTATATTGTTGAAACAGACTCGAGTGATCATAGTTATGGAGGAGTTTTAAAATACATATATAACAAAGAAAAAATAGAACATCATTGTAGATATTATTCAGGATCTTATACAGAAGCACAAATAAAATGGGAAATAAATAGAAAAGAATAATTTGCATTATATAAATGTTTATTAGCATTTGAACCATATATAGTTTACAATAAATTTATTGTAAGAACATATAACACACAAGTAAAATGGTGGATAACAAAAAAGTTAGATGATTCAGTTACAACAAAAGAAATAAGGAGATTGGTACTAAATATATTAAATTTTACATTTTTATTTGAAATTATAAAAACTGATGAAAATCTCATTGCAGATTACCTATCAAGAAAAAGGAACACAAACTGAACCAAATACAACAGAAGAAATACTCAAAGCTATTACTACACTTTCTACGAAAGTAGACAGTATGAGTAAAGAGTTACAAAATTTGAAAACTAAAAGTCAGCAGCATGACTATAAATATGCGGAGCTATGTCGATCGGAAGACACAAAAATTCCAGAGCTACAAGGAGACGATGGGATACTCCTTAAAACCCATAACAATGTTTGTTTAAATGCAGCTACAGCCATCACATCTACAGCAGGAGAATCTACAAGAAAGGAGGAGAATAAGGTAAAATATACAAATACAAATTTGAATAAACTATTCTCAAAACCATACACTCCTCAAAATACCCAAAAAGATATATCTGTTACCCCACAAACAAATACTTATAAAGCCAGCCTAGACTCTAAAAAACAGACATATAATTATATCACAAGAACATACATAGAAAATATACACAGAGTACAAACATTTCTAAACCTAAACCCTAGAGCCAAAGAAACAAAAAACTCAACTGAAGACTATATAACCCAGTATTTACAAGAATACAATAAGCTAATTATACAACCAGGAACCAATCCAAATCTAGTATCAACCTGCTACAACTACGGATTATTAAGTACTGTATATACAATAACGGGAGAAGAGATATCAAAGATACTGGAATTATATAAAGCCTTTTTACAATATAAAAGAGTAACTAATGGGACTCTTTTTTATATAAAGATTTACGCTGCAACAGCAGAGATACTATATGACGAAGTTAAACCTACAATACAAGCTATAAAGATTGGACTTACAAGAGAAATGATAATCCCAGGAAAAATAGATATCCAAGAAGAATTACAAAAAGTGGATATTCCAGAATTTTATGCAAATAAAGGAACTATCGGAATAGCTACTATACTAAGTGAGATGACAAATAATTACTTAAATGAAAATGCAATTTGGACATATTACAACAGAGACCAGACAGTCATCTACTCAAATTGCAGAGAAATTAGAATAGTAGATATGGAAGATCTAAGACAATGGATATTGAGCTTGCTAAAGTCAGAACAAATACCTATGACAAGAGCTATATGAAAGAATTTTATTTCAGCCAATTTGATGACAAGATATTGCAAATTAATAAGAAAAAAATATCCTGACCATATATGTTCAAAATGTGAAGGAGAAGACAATTATGTACCCGACGTCCAACTAGAATAAAAGATGTGAAGAACAAGATATTGGAAAGAAAGAAAGAAGAAAGAGACATAAAGATACATGTACAAATTAGGTCATAGTCATTGTCGGCCATTTGGCCAAAGTTTATTTTATTTTCTTGTAAAAAGTCGTAAAGTCAATAGTGTCAGTATGTCTTTATCGTAAATAGTACGAGTCAAGTAACTGTGTAAATAGTAAGAGTCAAGTTACTATGTAAATAGTAAAGGCCAATTGTCTTTTAATAAAGATGAAAGGTCATTATGTATGTCTATATAAGGGGCATTTGCCTTCATAAATAAAACACACCTCTTCCAAAATCTCTTCCACTACTCTCTTCCCCCTCTTTACGCTTCCACCACAAAATTGGTAAGAGATTTTGGAAGAGGTGTGTTTTATTTATGAAGGGAAATGCCCCTTATATAGACATACATAATGACCTTTCATCTTTATTAAAAGACAATTGGCCTTTACTATTTACATAGTAACTTGACTCTTACTATTTACACAATTACTTGACTCTTACTATTTACGATAAAGACATACTGACACTATTGACTTTACGACTTTTTACAAGAAAACAAAATAAATTTTTGCCAAATGGCCTAAAATGACTATGACCTAATTTGTACATATATCTTTATGTCTCTTTCTTCTTTCTTTCTTTCCAATATCTTGTTCTTCACATCTTTTATTCTAGTTGGACGTCTGGCACATAATTGTCTTCTCCTTCACATTTTGAACATATAGAGTTACAAAATTTGAAAACTAAAAGTAAGCAGCATGACTATAAATATGCGGAGCTATGTCGATCGGAAGACACAAAAATTCCAGAGCTACAAGGAGACGATGGGAAACTCCTTAAAACCCATAACAATGTTTGTTTAAATGCAGCTACAGCCAGTACATCAATAGCAGGACAATCTACAAAAAAGGAGGAGAATAAGGTAAAATATACAAATACAAATTTGAATAAACTATTCTCAAAACCATACACTCCTCAAAATACCCAAAAACATATATCTGTTACCCCACAAACATATACTTATAAAGCCAGCCTAGACTCTCAAAAACAGACATATAATTACATCACAAGAACATACATAGAAATTTGGAATGATAAGAAAATCGATGGATCCCCATCAGCAAGAAATATAGATATACTAGATAAATATGAATCAGCAATAAGAAGTGAATTTGGAGGTATGACCACGGATATAAGAGAACATACCAATTTTGTGGTGGAAGCGTAAAGAGAGAGAAATGAGTAGTGGAAGAGATTTTGGAAGAGGTGTGTTTTATTTATGAAGGCAAATGCCCCTTATATAGACATACATAATGACCTTTCATCTTTATTAAAAGACAATTGGCCTTTACTATTTACATAGTAACTTGACTCTTACTATTTACACAGTTACTTGACTCTTACTATTTACGATAAAGACATACTCACACCACTGACTTTACGACTTTTTACAAGAAAACAAAATAAACATTGGCCAAATGGCCGACAATGACTATAACCGAATTTGTACATATATCTTTATGTCTTTTTCTTCTTTCTTTCTTTCCAATATCTTGTTCTTCACAACAAAAGATATGTTATTAGGAACGCCATTTTTAGATAAATTTTACCCACATATAATAACAAAAACATATTGGTGGCTTACTACACTATGTGGCCATAAAATAGGAGCAAAAAGAGTAAACAATAAACAACGAAAACCTATAGAATGGATTAAAGAAAGTGAAAACATAAATCAAGAAATGTAAAATATAGATGAAAAACAAATATCACAATTAGAAATTATTATATTTACAACAGATAAAGTTAAAATAATTAATGAACAGCTAGAACAACTATATAATGAAGACCCATTACAAGGATGGGAAAAACATACAACAAAAGTAAAAATTGAATTAATAGATGAAAACAGTATAATAACACAAAAACCATTAAAATATAACTTTGATGATTTACAAGAATTTAAAATACATATAAATGAATTACTGGAAAAAAATTACATACAAAAAAGTAATAGTAAACATACAAGCCCAGCATTTTTAAGGTGTAATTAATTAAGTTAATTGGGGACAATAAAAGAGTTAACCCTCATTAAACTAATTCACCACTTCATAATTTTGCAAACCCAATTCTCTCGACCTTCTCTCTACTTTTCTTTCTATTCCCAAAGACTACCATTGAAGACCAACTTAGGGAAGTATTTTTCATATAATGTAGGTATTCACTCTTGTGATCTCTTTCCCAAAGCTGATCTTCAAAATTGGTTTCCAAACATGTCTAATACATTGGTTTTCATCCAATTTCATGAATTATATTTTCAAATTATTTTAGGGTTGTATCACTTTGGTTTATTTTCATATATTATTATTTTTTAATTGTGAAATTTTTGTATTAATATTCTTCGACCTTGATTCCATGAAAAATCCATGATTTAACCCTTTTCCCTCTTTAGCTATGAATTGGACTTGTAGATGATTAGGATTGTTGAAATTGATTATGTTATTGTTTAATTCACTATATTTTGATGATGGTGATTGGATTTTTGGGTAATTGTGATGAATTGAGGGTAAGATTTTTAAGAAGTCTTTGGAAGGTATTTGGTAAGACCTTTATGATTATGAATTCTCTACTTCAATAAAGATGGTTTATTCTTGATTATTATATTCAATTGAAGTTAATTATATGAATAGAATAACAAGATGCTGATATGATGATTATGATGGCATGTTATAATTATGTTAAATTGTGAGATCATGATAAGGGTATATGAATAGAAAAACAAGATGATGATATGTTGATTATGATGGCATGTTAAAAGTATGTTGAATTATGAGATCATGGTAAGGGTATGATAATACAAGGTTGAAAATGATTCTTTTTTGTGCCTTTTATGATATGACTATGATATGTTGATCTCGTATGCCTAATGAGATAATGACATGATTATACAAGGGGTTAGTCTCATATGGCCTAATTAAGATAGATTAATAAGAATGACTTAAAGACATTTAAAACAAGGGAGTTTAGCTTAGTACTGAGAGAACTAGATATGATAGGTGTCCCACCCTAATGAGTGAAGGAAGGTTCACCATTGTTATCATGAGATATATACTATCATGCAATGTGCATACATGAGTTTCTAGTATATCTCCTAGTTTCTTAACTATGTTGCGCCGATTGGAATACTAGCTAGTGGATCCAACTAGAATGCTTTGTTCTACCTTGGCAACTAGGGTAATTTCTATTTGTGTAGGGTTTCATGACACAAGATTTGATGTGTAGCTCACATGGTCTATCGTCAGTTAAGGCGATCGTTCCCAAATGTAAAATTAATGAATGGAAGTAATAAAGATGGACACTAACTAGAGTTATTTTAAGGGTTCCACTTAGTATCTATAAAGGTATGTGACTTTACCTATACATTACACAAGTTGTCCTTGAGTGGAGTCCTATTAAGTTTTTCTTATGCACTTATGATATCACGAAATGTATATATGTTAATCATATATGATGTTGCTCTTATATGATGTTATCTTCAATTGAAGAACATGATATTGGTCTAAATTGCTATAAATGATGATGACTATACATGATTTTATGTTATATGAAGCAAGATATTACTTATTGTTCATTTTCTTGTTTACTTTTTTATTTGGAGTTGTGAGGCTTCACATGAGTATTTCATTTGTAAGTTTTGGATGGGATTGTTGGTAAGGTTATTGTATGTTGATGATATGAAATATTGAACATGAAATGTTTATATGACTTTATGATAATGTATCCTTTTTATTAACATATCTTAAGTTGTTGTGATCCTTGACTTGTATATGCTCTCTTGTGTGTGCATAAAGTCTTCCAAAATGACCTAGCACGTTTCTAAAGAAATTGTAATGACCTGTTTAGTCGTTTTGAGCAGCAGATTTTATTTCTAGAAAAACAGGTTGAGGCGACGGATCCCACAACGGACCGTCATGGGCATGACGGACTGTCGCAGGGTCTCGTTTCAAAACACATAGAAAATCTTAAATTGGGTACTGAAAATCGACTCTCTGAACTTCGTAACGAAATGGCAGGACGGACCGTCACAGGTGTGGCAGACCGTCACAGGTGTGACGGACCGTCACAGACTCTTTGGTGGAAATTGAGTCTCTGAACCTTGCGACGACCTGCAGGATAGACCGTCGCAGGCGCGACGGGCTGTCACAGGTTGCGTAATCCCAGTCTATGTCGGATTTCTTGATACGTTTTAAGGGACGTTTTTGACTATTCTTGCTTTAATTATAAAGTTAGTGGATTAATGTTAATAAGTCTAATTACTTGGGGGTTAAAAGAGGTAACCTTAATTTAATTAGTGGGTTATTATTGCCATCTTTTATTCTTAATAATATACTAATTAGAGTAAAAGAAAGAGGGTTTGAATAAAGAAAATAGAAAAAACAAAGAGAAGGAAAGAGAAACAATAGAGAGAGGATCGAACGAGAGGAAAAACACAAAGCTTGGGAAATCACTTGCTTGATCACGAATCTTCGGTGGAGGTAGGTTATGGTTTTTCTCTTATGATATTCGTAGTAAACTCTTAATAGCGAATGATATGTATTGATAATATTGTAAACCCTGCTATGTGCTTAATTGTATGCTTGCATGAATGTAATTATATAATTGTGATTATATAAGCATTATGAAGTTATTGAATCCCAAATCTTGCAAAACCCTAATCTCTTTGTTAATGATGAGGCCTTGGTATAAAAGAAGGCGTGATGAACTAAAATAATGAGATTGATGATGCCTTGGTAAGAAAGAAGGCTTGATGAATTGATAGAAGGAGATTAGAGGATCGGGTGTCACGAACCGACACGTAGATTTAGGGGATCAGGTGTCACGAACCGACACGTAGATTTAGGGGATCGGGTGTCACGAACCGACACGTAGATTTAGGGGATCGGGTGTCACGAACCGACACGTAGATTTAGGGGATCGGGTGTCACGAACCGACACGTAGATTTAGGGGATCGGAGTGTCACGTTCCGACACATAGTAGTAGGGGGATCAGAGTGTCACGTACCCACACAAGCGGATTAATGAATATGAGGGAGCGGAGTGTCACGTACCGACACAAAAGAAATAAAGATAATGAATCTTGTAAGATGTTAATATACTCAATCTAATGAACATAATTCCCAAATGAGTATGGTATTGAGGCTTGAGTCCTCATGTGTGAACTTGACAGTAATTGTTAATGATATAGTACTTGTTGTTGCTACATGTTGGGTATCATAGTTGATTTTATGATATTACTTGGTATATACTATTTTCTTTTTTGAGTTGGCCGATGATATCTAATCAGTACCCGTGTTTTGTACTGACCCCTACTTTTATGTTTTCTTCTTGTTTATTTGTGGAGTGCAGCAAACATGCCGTCATCTTCAACTTAACAGTAACTCTAGCTAGTCTTCATTACTCCGGATATCAGGGTGAGCTAATGTTTCTAGCTTGGACTGAATCTTCCTCTTCATGTCTTGATGCCTTGAAGTTCGAACATGGACTAGCTTTTATGTATTTTTAGCTTCTTAGAAACTCTTAGATTTAGTTATTTGATCATAGATGTTCTTGTGGTGATGACTTCAAGATTTTGGGGATAATAATAGTTATTGACTTTATTAATGTGTTTAAGTCTTCCGCATTACTTTCTATTGCTATTATATTGAAATGTTAAGGTTTAGATTTGTTGGTTCGCTCACATAGGAGGGTAAGTGTGGGTGCCTGTCGCGGCCCAAATTTGGATCGTGATAAACTTGGTATCAGAGCATTAGGTTCGTTGGTCTCATCACACAAGAAAGAGTCTAGTAGAGTCTTAAGTAACGGTAGGGGGACGCCTTTACTTTTCTGTGAGAGGCTATAAGACTTTAGGAAAATTCCATTTTTTCTTTCTTTCGTGCTATTACTTGGGTCCAATTGGTATCTTGGTGATACAAATTGGTATCTGACCATCTTCACTCTATTTCGCAGATGGTTAGAAGTAGAGCAACAACTGCGCCAACATCAACATCGGCAAGACAAGAAGCGTCTGAGCCAGCCATTGGGGCTGTAGCTCGAGGAAGAGTAGCGGCAAGAGGTCGTGGGAGGACGTTATCTAGAGGAAGAGGACGAGCACCTAGCCTATCTGATACTAGGGCAGTGACTCCTCCACCGACTGAAGAAGTAGTAAGAGAGGGTGAGGAAGGGGAAACTGAACAAGTACAGAATGAGGGATTGCCTCCCCAACCTATCCCAGAGATGATCAATTAGGTTCTTGCTTATCTTAGTGGGTTATCTGATCAAGGTTAAACACCTCCAGTGTTTTCTGCACCAGCACCTCAGGGTCCGGAGGTACAACATGCAGCCACTATGGCTCCTCGTATGGATGCCTCATTTGACATAGGCATGTTTCCACGTCTGACTATTGGGATTATAATGACAAACGATCAACATGAACTTTTCAGTAAGTTCTTGAAATTGAAACCTCCAGTCTTCAAGGGTGCTGAATCTGAGGATGCTTACGATTTTCTGGTTGACTGTCATGAGCTACTAAACAAGATGGGTATAGTAGAATGGTTTGGTGTTGAGTTTGTGAGTTATCAGTTTCAAGGGAACGCCAAAATGTGGTGGCGGTCACATGTTGAGTGTCAACCAACGGAGGCACCACCTATGACTTGGGCCTCATTCTCTAGCTTGTTTATAGAGAAGTATATCCCCCAGACTTTGAGGGATAGGAAAAGGGATGAGTTCTTGAGCCTAGAGCAAGGTAGGATGTCAGTAAATGCATATGAGGCTAAGTTTCGTGCACTATCCAGATATGCCACTCAAATTTGTTTCAGTCCACAAGAGCGGATTCGTTGTTTTGTGAAGGGGTTGAGGTCAGAGTTGCGGATTTCAGCCTTACAGGTAGAGGCTACAGCAAAATCCTTCCAAGAAGTGGTCGATTTCGTGGTAGAGGTGGAAGGAGTGAAGCCAGATGAATTCACCATGGCATCGACATCAAAGAGGTTTTGAAAGGGAGGTGAGTTTAATGGTTCTTACTCCAGAGGACAGGGTTTCGGAGGTTACTCAGTTCGACCCATTCAGTCTTCACTACAGACTGTAGTTGGGGGTCCACCTCAGACCGGTCAACACTTCTCTGAGAGACCTATGCTTGACTCTAGAGAGTGTTATGGATGTAGGGAGACTCGACATATTAGGAGAAATTGTCCAAAACAGAGTTATAGACCCCTAATTGCTAGAGGTAGAGAGGGTCATGGTAGAGGCCGTTATTCTGGAGGACGTGGTGGTCGAGGTAATGGTGGTCACCAGAACGGCCGGGGTGATGGGCAAACTGGAGACACTACATCACAACATGGTAGGGGCAATGGACAGACAAATGATAGGGCCCATTGTTACGCTTTCCCTAGGCAGTCTGAAGCGGAGGCATCTGATGATGTCATCACAGGTAATCTTCTGGTTTGTGATTGCATGGCTTCTGTATTGTTTGATCCTGGATCCACATTTTCTTACGTATCTTCCTCATTTGCAAATGGTCTAAATTTACATCGTGAATTACTTGATATGCCTATTCGTGTTTCTACTCCGGTGGGTGAGTCTGTGGTAGTTGAAAAGGTATATAGGTCTTGTTTGGTGAACTTTGTGGGGAGAAACACTTATGTAGATTTGCTTATCTTAGAAATGGTTGATTTTGATGTAATTCTGGGTATGACTTAGATTTCTCTGCAATTTGCGATCTTGGATTGTAATGCTTAAATGGTGACGTTAGCCAAGCCTGGGACAGATCCATTAGTGTGGGAGGGTGACTACACTTCCAATTATGGTTAGTAAAGGGTGTTTAGCTTTCTTGGCACATCTCAAGGATGAAACTACCCAACTACCTTCGATTGAGTCGGTTTCAGTTGTCCGTGAGTTTCTGGATGTGTTCCCTGCAGATCTTCCCGGTATGCAACCAGATAGGGATATTGACTACTGTATTGATCTTGAACCGGGTACTCACCCCATTTCTATACCCCCTTATAGAATGGCTCCCGCGGAGTTAAGAGAGTTAAAAGCCCAACTTCAAGAGTTGTTGAGCAAAGGCTTCATTAGACCAAGTGCATCTCCTTGGGGTGCTCCGGTTTTGTTTGTAAAGAAGAAGGATGGGAGTTTTCGGATGTGCATAGACTACCGGCAGTTGAACAAGTAACCATAAAGAACAAGTATCCTCTTCCTCGCAGTGATGACTTGTGCGATCAGTTACAAGGTGCTTGTGTCTTCTCTAAGATTGACTTGAGATCCGATTATCATCAATTGAAAATACGGGTAACGGATGTGCCTAAGTCTGCTCACTTCATTCCGGTCAAGGTGATTTACAATGCAGAGAGGTTAGCCAAACTTTACATCTCGGAAGTGGTGCGATTGCATGGTGTTCCACTCTCCATTATATTAGATAGAGGTACGCAGTTTACTTCTATGTTTTGGAAAACATTGCATGCGGAATTGGGTACTAGGTTGGACCTTAGTACTGCGTTCCATTCTCAGACCGATCGTCAGTCTGAGCGAAAAATTCAAGTTTTGGAGGATATGCTTCGTGCATGTGTGATAGAATTTGGTGGTCAGTGAGATAACTTCTTACCCTTAGCAGAGTTCTCCTACAATAATAGCTATCACTCAAGCATTGATATGGCCCCATTTGAGGCACTATATGGGAGAAGATGTAGGTCTCCCATTGGGTGGTTTGATGCATTTGAAGTTAGACCTTGGGGTACTGACCTTCTCAGGAATCGTTAGATAAAGTGAAATCTATTCAAGAAAAGCTTCTAGTGGCGCAAAGTAGACAGAAGGAGTATGCAGATCGGAAGGTTAGAGACTTGGAGTTTATGGAGGGTGAACAAGTCTTGTTGACGGTTTCGCCAATGAAAGGGTTGATGCGGTTTGGTAAGCGAGGTAAACTTAGCCCAAGGTATATTGGTCCATTTGAAGTACTTAAGCGAGTACGGGAGGTGGCTTATGAGTTAGCCTGTCCTCCAGGGCTGTCCGGAGTGCATCCGGTATTCCATGTGTCGATGTTGAAAAGATACCATGGGGATGGAAACTACATTATCCGTTGGGATTCAGTTTTGCTTGATGAGAATTTATCTTATAAGGAGACACCTGTTGCCATTCTAGATAGAGAAATTCGCAAGTTGAGATCAAGGGAGATTGCGTCCATCAAAGTTCAATGGAAGAATCGACCCGTTGAAGAATCCACTTGGGAAAAGGAGGCAGATATGCGAGAAAGATACCCACATCTGTTTACAGATTTAGGTACTCCTTTTCGCCCTTATTTTCCTTCTTGTGATCATTCGGGGACGAACGATGGGTAAATTGGTATCTATTGTAACGACCTGTTTAGTCGTTTTGAGCAGCAGATTTTATTTCTGGAAAAACAGGTTGAGGCGACGGACCGTCGCAGGGTCTCGTTTCAAAACACTTAGAAAATCTGAAATTGGGTACTAAAAATTGACTCTCTGAACTTCGTAATGAAATGGCAGGTGCGACGGACCGTCACAGACTCTTTGGTGGAAATTGAGTCTCTGAACCTTGCGAAGACCTGCAGGATGGACCGTCGCAGGCACGACGGGCCGTCACAGGTTGCATAATCCCAATCTGGGTCGGATTTCTTGATACGTTTTAAGGGACATTTTTTACTATTCCTACTTTAATTATAAAGTTAGTGGGTTAATGTTAATAAGTCTAATTACTTGGGGGGTTAAAAGAGGTAACCTTAAGTTAATTAGTGGGTTATTATTGCCATCTTTTATTCTTAATTATATACTAATTTGGGTAAAAGAAAGAGGGTTTGAATAAAGAAAATAGAAAGAACAAAGAGAAGGAAAGACAAACGATAGACAGAGGATCGAACGAGAGGAAAAACACAAAGCTTGTGAAATCACTTGCTTGATCACGAGTCTTCGGTGGAGGTAGGTTATGGTTTTTCTCTTAAGATATTCGTAGTAATCTCTTAATAGCGAATGATATGTATTGATAATATTGTAAACCCTGCTATGTTCTTAATTGTATGCTTGCATGAATGTAATTATATAATTGTGATTATATAAGCATGATGAAGTTATTGAATCACAAATCTTGCAAAACCCTAATCTCTTTGTTAATGATGAGGCCTTGGTATAAAAGAAGGCGTGATGAACTAAAATAATGAGATTGATGATGCCTTGGTAAGAAAGAAGGCTTGATGAATTGATAGATGGAGATTAGGGATCGGGTGTCACGAACCGACACGTAGATTTAGGGGATCGGAGTGTCACGTTCCAACACATAGTAGTAGGGGGATCGGAGTGTCACGTACCGACACAAGAGGATTAATGAATATGAGGGAGCGGAGTGTCACGTACCAACACAAGAGAAATAAAGATAATGAATCTTGAAAGATGTTAATATACTCAATCTAATGAACATAATTCCCAAATGAGTATGGTATTGAGGATTGAGTCCTCATGTGTGAACTTGACGGTAATTGTTAATGATATAGTACTTGTTGTTGCTACATGTTGGATATCATAGTTGATTTTATGATATTACTTGGTATATACTGTTTTCTATTTGGAGTTGGCCGATGATATCTACTCAGTACCCGTGTTTTGTACTGACCCCTACTTTTATGTTTTCTTCTTGTTTATTTGTGAAGTGCAGCAAACGTGCAGTCATCTTCGACACAACAGTAACTCTAGCCAGTCTTCATTACCCCGGATATCAGGGTGAGCTAATGTTTCTAGCTTGGACTGAATCTTCCTCTTCATGTCTTGATGCCTTGAAGTTCCGGCATGGACTAGCTTTTATGTATTTTTAGCTTCTTAGAAACTCTTAGATTTAGTAAATTGATCATAGATGTTCTTGTGGTGATGACTTCCAGATTTTGGGGATAATAATAGTTATTGACTTTATTAATGAGTCTATGTCTTCCGCATTACTTTCTGTTGATATTGTATTGAAATGTTAAGGTTTAGATTGGTTGGTTAGCTCACATAGGAGGGTAAGTGTGGGTGCCAGTCGCGGCCCGTATTTGGTTCGTGACAAAAATAGTCCCTTTTGTACATGATTTCAAAAGTTCTATGTACATATGTTTACATACTTTCTACAAGTGGTTGTACTATTCCATATTCTTTATACTTCTACAAATATGTAGGCTCGGGCCGTTGAGGTTCTTAGAGGTCATTTCCGAGAAGACTTGGTCTTTTCCCCAAGTTGTTGGTGAGTCCTCAATATTCGAGGACGGTTCCACCTATATAGCTTAATTAGATTGATTATGTCTCAACAAACTTTTTCTTTCCTTATTCTTGACTGTAAAGTTGTAAGTCTATATTTAGCATATAGTTCTAGTGCAAGGGCTATGCCCAAAACTTTTAAATCTCTTTATATGGTTAATGTGAGACGAAGTATTAGCTACTTAATGAATTATCTATATTGTGTAAATGAGAAGTCTATGCAAACTTCATCAGGGAGGAGTCCATTTAAAATCCATATATGATACATGGGAAGTCTAAATATACTTCACTATGTAAAGCTTTAAATTTTCTGGATTTTCTCTATTTGTAACAGAGCATAACGTTCAGAAACCTTAGGATTGATGTCTCACTAAACCACGTGTATGTAGGTTCTTGTTCATATTTGAGAAGCGAGCCACACTTACGAATGAGAGACTATGGGATGCTTAGGAAATTGAAATCATCTTGCTAATCTTATGTCGTGCCTCAAGAGTCTTAACTCTATGTGTTCTTTTCATCTAACCTCTTTATTGTAGTTATAGGCTATGACTACTTGAAAGAAAACCATAAGAAGAGTTTTAGAAGACATTGCTAATGGGGGAGCTCCTCCCCAAGAATACCAAGCTCCTCCACAAAGAAATAAAGCCCCTCCTGAATAACAAGTTCCTGTAGGTGTTCCCGCTCCGGTCTATCCTCTTTCTATGAAGGATGGGGAGATATTGTCTGCTTTTCAAAGTTTTTCTCAAGATATAACTACTCAAGGTCATTCCGTGACTATTCAATTCCAAGCTATAATGTCTCTAGAAAACAAGGAATTTGGAGCTCGTGTGCATCAAAATGTTGGTACCATGTCTTCTCGCTTGAGGGGCTTCACTAAGATGAAGTCTCTGATATTCTTTGGGTCTAAGTTTAATGAAGACCCCAACACTTTCTTGATAAGGTTTACAAGATCTTATATTTTATTGGAGTGAGTTCTAATGAGAAAGCCCAGTTAGCCACTTAATAACCGAAGGATGTGGCTCAAACTCGATAAACTCAACGGAGGGATAATATTTCTTAGAGAGAGGGTTTTGTGAGTTGGAAGCTCTTTAGAAGGGCTTTTATTCTTACCAAGGGAGAAAATGGAGGCTAAAGTTGACGAGTTCATCAGCCTTCTACAAGGAGGTATGAGTGTACTTAAGTAATATTTGAAGTTCATGAAGTTGTCTACGTATGACTCTTATTTTGTTAAAATCCGATGGATGAAATGAATTGTTTTATAAGGGAGTGTTTGATGATTTGGTTGAAGAGTGTTATTCGACGATGCGTCATGACAACATGGATATTTCTCATTTGATGGTGCATTATGAGCAACTTAAGGAGAGTAGGCATAGGATAAAGATAAGGGATGCTAGCAGGGCAAGGTCTTCGGAAGGATGTTCTTCCAAGGGTAGGTTGGAAATTCAAGATAAATCTAAGTTCAAGAAGAGGCTCTCCAACCAATTCACTTCTAAGTTTTACAAGGCTCATGATATTATGGTGTCTAACCCTAGGTCCAATAGGGAAGAGGTTGTGATTCACCAAGTAAGAAGCCTACTTGTACCAAGTGTGGTAAGAAACATGTGGGTGAATATCTAGGTGGGACGAATAATTGTTTTGGTTGTGGAAAGATTTGAAATAACGTTAGGAATTTTCCTATGTTGAGAGTTAAGAGAACATGAGTAGCCACGCTCAAGCAAGAGTTCCTAGTTCTGATGCACCTAAGTAGAACCGCTTTTATGCTCTCCTCTATAGGGATGATCAAGAGGAATCTCGCGATGTTGTCACCAATATGCAACAAGTCTTTTCCATTAATTTTTATGCTTTACTTGATCCCGGTGCCACATTATCTTTTTTGACTCTTACAGTGGCCATGAGTTTTGATGTGTTACCCGATATCTTACTTGAACCATTATTGGTTAATACCCCATTGGGTGACTCAGTAATTAATAGAAGAGACTATAGGAAGTATACTATAATGTTTCCCAATATAGTTATTATGGTAGACTTGGAATTCGATATGGTCGATTTTGATGTCAAATTGGGAATGGATTGTTGCATGCTTGCTTTTATTCCATTGAGTGTAGAACAAGGGTAGTTTATTTAAATTTTATAAATTAACCTACGTTAGAATTGAAGAGGGGAAATGCAATGCCTAGAGGTCAAATCAATTGGTGTCAAAAATCTTGTAAGATGATCTCTAAAGGGTGTCTCTACGATATTGTAAAAACTCAAGGAACTAGACTCTGAAGCTTCTCCTTTAGAGTCGGTACAATTAGAGAATGATTTTCTTGAATTCTTTCCCGATAAATTACAAGGAATTCCTTCTAATTGGAAAATAGACTTTAGTGTTTAATTATTGCCTAATACGAATCCAATTTCAATTTGCCCTTATCAGATGAATCCAGTCGAATTACAAGAGTTGAAGGCTCAACTCAAGAATTTGTTTGATAAGGATTTGATACAACAACACATATCTCCAAGGGAGCTCCAGTATTATTTGGGAAAAAGAAGGATGGTTCACATAAGTTGTGTTTCGACTACTAAAAGTTGAACAAAGTCACTACAAAAACAAATAGGCTCTCCCTAGTATTGGTTATTTGTTTGATCAACTCAAAGGAGTGAGTTAGTTTGCAAAAATGGATTTAAGGTTGGGCTATCACCAAATTAGGGTGAGAGATGAAGATGTTCATTAAACGGATTTCTGAACTAGGTATGGTCATTATGAGTTCCTATTTATGTCATTTGTGTTAACCAATGCGTCGATCACTTTTATGGATCTTATGAATAGAGTTTTGTAGAAGTACTTTGATTCTTTCGCAATTGTCTTTATTGATGATATCTTCGTATATCCTAAGAGTGAGGAGGAGCATATGGGCCATTTAAGGGCAGTATTGCAACACTTCATGGAACATCAACTTTTTGTTGAATATATTATGTTAGAATTTTTGTTGAGATTAGTTGCGTTTCATGGTCATATTATCTCAAGTGAGGGTATATTGGTCTATCAAAAAAAGAAAAATTGGTTAAGAATTTGACTAAAATCTTGGCTCCCACCGATATTAGAAGTTACATGGGCCTAGATAGGTACTATAGAGGATTTGTCGATGGCTTTGCATCTATTGCATCTCCATTGATAACACTAAATCAAAAGAAGGTTAAGTTTGAGTGGTACGAGTCTTGTAAAAGAAGCTTCCAAGTGTTGAAAGATAAGCTTACCTCCGCTCTAGTGTTGAGCTCATTGGATGGTAAAAAGTATTTCATAGTGTATTCTCATGCTTGTTGAGTAGGTTTGGGTTGTGTTATTATGCAACATAGTAAGGTAATGCCTTATGCCTCTATAAAACTAAAAGTTCCACGTGAAAAACTATCAAACTCACAATCTTCAATTAGTGGCCGTAGTGTTTATTTTATAAAAATGGAGACATTACCTTTATGGTGTTCATGTAGACATATTTACTTACCACAAGAGTCTTCAATATGTGTTTACTCGAAATAATTTGAACCTCGGACAAAGAATGTGGTTGGAACGTTTGTAGTATTACGACATGAGTTTTCTCTACCACCCTGGCAAGGAAAATGTCGTAGCAGATGATTTAAGTTGTATAACTATGGGTAGTGTATCTCATGCTGAAGAATATAAAAGTACCTAGTGAGGGATGTTGAATGATTGCTCTGGTTGGGTGTTCAGTTAGAAGAATCTCCAAATGGGGGTTTCATGGTTCATCTTAACTCCGAGTTGTGTTTAGTTGTTGAGGTGAATTCTGTGAACCTTCTTGAGCCTTTATTGATGTAGTTGAAAGAATAGGTACTTAGTAAGTTCAATGAGTCATTCTCCCAAAGGGGAATGGTGTGATTGGGTACGAAGGTAGATTCTGTGTCCCAAATATTGATGATTTCAGGAAGCAAATTTTGAAAGAAGCTCATGGTTGCCAATATTCTATTCATCTGAGTGCCACCAAAAATTATTGTGATCTCCAAGAGTCTATTGGAGGGATTTGTTGAAATGGGGCATAACATAGTTTTTGTAGCTAGGTGTCTGAATTTCCAACAAGTTAAAGCCAAGCATCAAAGTCCGATAGGTATAACTCAAGTAATGGATGTTCCTATGGACTTCATTGTTGGGTTGCCTCGAACTTGGAAGAAAAATTACTCAGTATGGGTTATTCAGGATAGGTTAACAAATTATGCCGACGTTATCCCCATCAAATGTACTTATTCAACGGAAGAGTGTGCTAGATAGAGGTACCCAATTCATTTCTCGTTAATGGAGGTCTTTCCAAAAGGGGTTAGGTACTAAAATGAAACTTAGCACCTCTTTTGATTTTCAGATGGAGGTTCAAGCAGAGATTACCATTTAAACCATAGGAGATATGTTAAGATCTTGTGTAATTGAACTCCAGGAAATCGGGAGGATCACCTACCGTTGAATAAGTTCTCTTACAATAATAGCTATTATTTGAGTTATTCTATATCACCTTTTGAACCACTCTATGGTAGGAGATGTAGGTATCCAGTTGGGTAGTTAGATGTTGGTGAGCTTTCACTACTTGGTCCCTATATTATCTATGAGGAAATTTAGAAAATTTGAATGATAAGAGATAAGTTGAAAAAAGCCTATAGTCGGCGAAAATTTGATGCCAACAATGAAAGTAGAAAGGGGGAGCTAAGTCTACGTTATGTGGGTCCTTATGAGGTATTACAATTGGTCGGAAAATTTTCTTATGAGTTAAAACTACCTAGTGAACTAGCTTTGGTTCATCTGGTTTTCATGTGTCTATGCTCAAGAAATGTATAGGCAACCCGGGGCCTATTCTCTCTATTGAAGAGTTAGGGGTGAATGAGAACATTTCTGATAAAGAGGTTCTTGTTGAGATCCTAGATCTCATGTGAAAAGGTTTGAGAAATAAAGACGTTTCCTCCGTAAAACTTCTATGGAGAAACCATCTCGTTGAGGGAGCAACATGTGAGGTCGAGGCCGACATGAAGTCCTGCTATCCTCATCTCATTCCACTAACTCCTAGTCAAAGTTGAGGTTAGTAGTTACTCTTAAAATAAATATAAATCATGAGTAATGTGAATTTGACTTGTTTTCAAAATATGTACATGATTTTGGAAATGTTTTTGCTAAAATCAGCTTTAAGGAAATGCCTTCATGTTCTACTTGCATTTATATAAAATTTTTGTATAAGCCTTCTTGAGATTTTTAGTGCTTTGTTGATTGTCTTGAAAATAAAAAAATGCATGGTAACTCCTTGATGTCATGTTGAGATCATGTTGATATTGAGAAGGTAGTTCCTCATTATGTGTTACGAAATGTTGAGCTATTATATGTAATAAATTGAGAATTGAGTTGCTATGTGTAATGCTTTGGTTATGTGTTGAATGTAGTTTTCAAGTACTCCTACAATCTGTGACTGCTGATGATTATGTTAATGTAGTTGTTTTTGTTTGGCTGCTAGTATTAATTCTCTTCTGTCCTTACAAAATGGTTTGATTATAATTCGGGGACGAATATTCCTAAGCGGGGATATTGTAACACTTTGGAAGTTTCATGACCTAGTCTAGATCAACTCTTAATGAACTAAGCCTTAAAACAATGTTTCAAACCTAAATAAATGTAACTTATTTGGATGTATTACAATAAATATGTCAAGAAATGGCCAAGACGTCCAAAGACTAGTGAAGAGGAGCTAGTGTGCCTTGGTGTGTTTTAAGGGGTTTTAAGAGTTGAAATTAAGTCAAATTTCGTTAAAAGGGGTTTAACATATATTCGAGTGTGTTTAGGTTCGAGCGTTCTGGGTATGACTCCCCAAGCGACACTACCTTGCATTTGAACAAAAAGTTGTCATTTGATAGTGGATAAGGACAGAAGCAAACAACGAGCCGTTGATGAGTCAACGACCCGTCAATGGAGGTATGTTAGTTCATATTTATATATCTCATTAATGTAATCAAAATCCAGGGCTCTAAAACAAACCACAGATGACCGGTACGGGTCGTGCTTTGGTCAACAGATTGTCGACGTGGAATTGTTGATAGAGGTGGGATTCACTACTAAGTTTAAGTTAAGGTGAGATTAACTAAAAAAAAAGTTAATAAATTAATTAAGGGTTAAGGAGTGGTTTATTAAATTAGTTGGGGACTATCACAGAGTTAACCCTTATTAAACTAACCACTTCATAATTTTCCAAACGCAATTCTCTCCACCTTATCTGTTCTTTCTCTCTTTTTTCCCAAAGATCACCATTGAAGATAAATATCAAGATGGTTAGTTCTCCAAGACTCAAGTTTCTTCCATAAATCTCCAAGGATTGTTATGATATCGAAGCTATTTACACTTGGGATCTCTTTCCCCAAGAGGTTCTTCAAAATATGTTTCCAAAGATGTCTGAAACATGGTTTTTCATCCAATTTCGTGAATTGTCTTTTCAAATTGATTTAATGTTGTATTCCTTTTTTTTTATACTGATATATTATGATTATTTAACCGTGAAATTTTTATTCGTAGTCTTTCACCTAGTTTCCATGAAAGATCCATGATTGTATCCTTTTCCCTAACCCAAGCTATGAATTGGACTTGTAGATAATTAGGGTTGTTGGAATTTATTATATTATTGTTTAATTCACTTTGTAATGATATGGTGATTGTATTGTTGGTTGATTATGATGAATTTAGGGTAAGATCTTAAAGAAGGCTTTTCAAGCTATTTGGTAAGACCCTTATGATTATGAGTTCTCTAATTCAAAAATGATAATTTATTCTTCATGATGATATTCAATTGAAGTATGATTATGCCAATTTATTAATAAGATGTTGATATGATGATAATAATGGCATGTTATGAATATGTCGAATTGTGATATCATGGTAAGGGTATGATGATACAAGGTTGAAGATGATTCTCTTATGACTATGATTGGTTGATATCACTTATGATGGTTTGTGTTGAATGGAAGTTCTCATTGTATATCTAATTAGATAATGACGTGATTATATAAGTTATTAGTATCCTAGGTCCTATATTATGATTGATTATTAAGTATGACTTAAAGGCATTTCGAAAAAAGGGACTTTAGCTTAGCAGCGAGCGAACTAGATATGAGAGGTGTACCATCCCAATGTGGGAAGGTAGCTTCACTATCATTCTTATGAGCTGAAGAATACAATGCAAATGTGTATAAAGAGGTTTTCTAGTATATCTCCTAGTTCATTAACTATGTTGCCTCGTAGGAATACCTGATAGTGGATCAACTTAGAATGTTATTTTCATAGTTTCGTTCTACCTAGGAAAGTAGAGAGCCTTCTTTCTCGGTACCGTTTCATGACACCGGATTGCATGTTTGGATCATATGGTCTATTTCCAGATAAGGATATTGTTCATGAAAGTAAAATGATTGAATGAACTAATGAAGATGGACACTAACTAGGGTTACTTAAGGGTAACTACTTAGTGTAGGCACGCGTATGAGACTCTATCTATACATTGCACAGGTTAGCCTTGAGGGGAGTCCTAGGAGGTTGTTGTTATGCACTGATGATATCAATAGAAGTATATATGTTGATCTTATATGATGTTGGCTTCATTTGATGAATGTGATATTGGTCTAAATAGTTATATATTATGATTACTACATTACATCATGTATATGAAGCAACACATTACTTATGGTTCCTTTTCTTGTTTAGTTTATTATGTGGAGTTATGGGGCTTCAAATGAGCATTTGACTAGTAGGCTTGGGATGGGATTATTGGTAAGAGTCTTATATGTTGAGGATATGAACTATTGATGATGAAATGTTGATATGACTTTATTATGATGTTGTCATTGCTTATGAACATGGCTTATGTTGTTGTGATCCTTTACTTGTAAATGCTCTATTTTATCTGTGCATATACTCTTTCAAATTGACTTAGCATGTTTCTAAAGAAATGTTCCCTTTTGTACATGATTTTGAAGGTTCTTTGTGCATATGTTTTCATACTTAGTACAAGTGGTTGTACTAACCCAATTTTTTAGTCATCTACTAATATGTAGGTTCGGGTTTTTGAGTTTCTTAGAGGCCATTTTAAAGAAGACTTGGACATTTTTCCCGAGTTGTAGGTGAGTCTTCAATGTTTTAAGATGTTTACACTTATTTAGCTAAGTAGGATTGATTAAAGCTAATGAGACTTGTTCTTTCCTTATCGTTGAGACTATAGGTGTAAGTGTATATGTTGCATGTTGTACTTTTGTAAGGGCTATGCCAAAATGTTATAATTCTATTTAGATGGTTATATGTGAAACAAACCACTTAATTAATTGATTATCCTATATGAGAATTCTATGTAAATATGATAACCGAGGAGTCTATATAAAATCCATATATGATACGTGAAAATTCTAAGTGTACTTCACTATTTAAAAGTTTTAAATTGTCTGCATTTTTTCGACCTATGATATGTCATGATGTATGTTAGGCTAGTCTAACGCCTCTTCAAGGGCAAAGAGGACGATAACGTCTAGGGGGTTTTCCCCGATGGTGACAAACATGCTTTAAGAGCATGAGGTTGAGTAACCTTAGGATTGATGTGTAACTAAACCACATTTATGTAAATTCTTGGTCAAAATTGTGTAGCACGCCACACTCATGAATGAGAGTCTATTTGATGTTTAAGAAATTCTAATCTTCTTGGTAATCCTATGTCGTGCCTCAAGAGTCTTAACTCTATGTGTCCTTTTCATCGAACCCATTAATTGTTGTTATAGGCTATGAATACTAGAAGGGCAGCCAAAAGAAGAGTTGAAGAAGATATTTCTAATACGGGAGCTCGTCCACAAGGTAATCAAGATTCTCCTAAAGAACAAGTTCATTTTGGTGGCCAAGCTAGTCAATCCATCGACCATGATAAATGAGAGATAAGGTCTAATTTTCTATGTTTGGATCAGTTAATGACTACTCAAGATCAAGCCATAACTACTCAACTCCAAGCTACGATGACTCAAACTATTCAGGAAGTTGGACCTTATGTGCACCAAAATGCTAGTACAATGGCTTCCCACTTAGGTCTAAAGTGAATGAACACCCCCAAGACATTCTAGATGAGGTGTACAAGATCTTGTACTCTATGGGACTAAGTTTTAATGAGAAGGTCAATCTAGAAACTTATCAACTCATGGATGTGGCTCAAACTGTGCATACTGAATGGTGGGAAAGTAGGGCTTTGTGAGCGGTACCCATAAGTTGAAGATGTTTAGAAGGGATCCTCTTGATAGGTTCTCCCGAGGGAGAAAATGGAGGCTAAAGTTAAATATTTCATCAACTATCCTCAATGATGTATGAGGGTACTTGAGTACTCTTTATAGTGCACTAAGTTTTCTAAGCATGCCTCATCTTTTGTGACAGGAGTGTCTGATGATTTTGCTGAAGAGTATCTTTCAGTGATGCTTCATAAAAACATGGACATTTATTGTTTGATGGTGCATGCTAAACAACTGCAACAAAGTAGGTTTTGAAGAATGATTAAGGATGCTAGAAAGACCATGTCGTATGAGGGAGGTACTTCTAAGCATAGGTTGGAATTTCAAGTCAAACCAAGGTTAAAGAAGAGTTTCTCCAACCAAGTTCCTTCTAAGTATTCCAAGGCTCGTGACAGTAATGTGACTAACCCTAGGTCCCAAAATGGAATAGGTTGTGATTCACCATGTAAGAAACCTACTTGTACTAAGTGTTGAAAGAAACATATGGGTTAATGTGTAGTTGGGACAGATAATTGCTTTGGTTGTGGAAAGAGTATCAATAGGGTGAGGGATTTTCCTATGCTAAAGGGTTAAGAGAAGGGTAGTAGTCAAGCTTAAGCAAGTGGTCTCAGTTCTGATGCTCTAAAAATGAACCACTTATATGTTATCCACTCTATGACGGATCAAGAAAAATCTCCAAATGTTGTCATTAGTATGTTACAAGTCCTTTCCATTAATGTCTTTTATTTACTTGAACCTTGTTCCACATCATATTTTGTTACTCTTTAAGTGACAAGAAATTTTGATATGTTACCCATTATCTTAATTGAAACATTTTTGGTTACTACCACGGTGGATGAATCGGTTATTGCTAAAAGATCTATACTAAGTGTCCTATAATGTTTCCTGATAAAGTTTATATGGTAGATTCGGTAGAACATGATATGGTTGATTTTGATGTCATCTTGGAAATGGATTGGTTGTATGTTTGTTTTCCTTCCATATCTTGTAGAACAGAGGTAGTTAAGTTCAATTTTCCAAATGAGACCCTCTTAGATTGGAAGGGGGGAAACTCATTCCCAAGAGGTAGAATCATTTCATTTCTAGAAGATTGAAAGATGATCTCTTAGGGGTGTCTCTACCATATTCTAAGGACCTAGAATTTGAAGATCCTCCTTAAGAGTTGGTCCCCGTATGGAATGATTTTCCAAAAGTCTTTCCTAATGACTTTCCCGAAATTCCTTCTCAACGGGAAATATACTTCGTTATTGACTTATTGTCAGATATCAATCCCTTTTCAATTCCTCCTTATTGGATAACTCCAGCCGAATTGAAAGAGTTGAAGGCTCAACTTAAATATTTACTAGGCAAGGGTTTCATAAAACCTAGTTTTTCTCCATGTGGTGGTCTAGTTTTATTTTTGAATAAGAAGGATGTATCTTTTAGTATGTTCATTGATTAATGTCAACTCAATAAGTTCACCATAAAGAACTAATATCCTCTCCTTAGGATTGATAATTTATTTGATAAACTCCAAGGTGCGAGTTACTTTACAAAAATTGATTTGAGGTCAAGATATCACCAACTTAGGGTGAGTGTTGAAGATATTCCCAAGATAGTTTTCCGAATTAGGCATGGTCATTATGAGGTATTGTTATGTCACTTGGGTTAACCAATTCCCGGCGTCTTGTATGGATCTTATGAATAGAGTGTTCCGAAAATACCTTGATTCTTTCATAATTGTCTTTATTGATGACAACTTGGTATATTCTAAGAGTAAGGATGAGCATATGGGACATCTGAGGGTTGTATCTATAGTTCTCTAGGAATATCAAATCTTTTATAAACATAATTAGTGTGAATTATTGTTGTGGTCGATTGTATATCTTGGTCATGTTATTTCAAATGAGTGTATAGAGGTCGATCCAAATTAGACAACTAGAAGTTGGACTAGACATTTGGCTCCACCCGCTATTAGAAGTTTGTTGGACAGCCGCTTCCTATTAAAGGTTTGACGATGGGTTTGCGTCTATTACATATCCTTTGAGAACACTATCTCAAAAAAAGCTTAAGTTTGAGTGGTCAAAGTCTTGTTAAAGGAGCTTCCAAGAATTGAAGGATAAGCTAAACTCCACTTCGGTGTAGACCTTACAAGAGTGTACCAAGGGTTTTGTAGTGTTTTGTGATACTTCTCGAGTAGGTTTGGGTTAGCTCCTGATGCAACATGGTAAGGTTATAGCTTTTTCCTCTATACAACTCAACGTGCATGAAAACAACAATAAAACTCATCACATTGTGATCTTACATGGATTCCCTTTGTCCTTCATTACCGATGGAGGTGCCCATTTGACTTCTCATTATTGGAGGTCTTTTTAAAAATACGTTAGGTTCTCAAGTGAAACTTAGCACCACGATTCATCCTAAAATAGATCGTAATGTTGAGTGTACCATCCAAACCCTTGAAATATGCTAAGAGCTTGTGTTATCAATTTCAAGGGATATTGGGACAATCACCTATCATTAATTGAGTTCTCCTATAATGATAGCTACCATTCGATTATTTCTAGGGCACCTTCTGAATCACTCTATGGTAGGAAATGTAGGTCACAATAATGTTTAGGTTTGAGTGGGTGGAGTATTGTGAAAGGAGCTTCCAAGAGTTCAAAGATAAAATAACCTCCACTCGGATGTTGACCTTATTGTAGGGTACCATGGGTTTATAGTAGGTAAGGGTTGAGTCCGTATGTAACATGGTAAGGTGATAATTTTTGCCTCTAGATATCTCAATGTGCGGGAGAAAAACAATCCTATTCATGATCTTGAATTAGCGGCGTTAATGTTTGATTTGAAATTATGGAGACATTACCTATATGGTGTTCATTTGGATGTATTTACCGACCACAACAGTCTTCAGTATATGTTTACTGAAAAGGAGTTCAATCTTCTACAAAGTTGATTGTAGGAATTTTTGAAGGATTATGATATGAGTGTCTAATACCACCCCGACAAGGCAATTGTGGTTGTGTATGACTTAAGACATATGACCATGTGTAGTGTGTGTAATGTGGGAGAAGGTAAGAAAGACCTAGTGAGTGATGTTCATAGATTGGCCCGACTAGGTGTTCGGTTAGAAGATTGTCCAACTGATGGTTTTATGGTCCATCAAAACATTAAGTCGTCTCCAGTGGTTGAGGTGAAGTCTAAGCAACATCTTCATCCTCTATTAATGGAGTTGAAGGAATCATTACTAAGAATGTTCAATGAGTCATTATCCCAATGGGGAATGGTGTACTTAGGTACCAAGAAAGATTGTGTGTGCTGAATTTTAATAATTTGAGGAAGCAAATTTTTAAAGAAGCTCGTAGTTCTCTATAATTCATTTATCTGAGTGACACAAAAATGCATCGTGATCTTTGAGAAATCTATTAGTGGATTGTTTGAAAAGGGACATAGCAGAGTTTGTGACTAGGTGTCATAATTTCCAAATAGTTAAGGCGTAGCATCAAAGGTTTGGAGGTCTAACCAAAGTAATGGATTTTCATACTTTAAAGTAGGAAGACATAAATATGGACTTTGTTGTTGGGTTGCCTCGAACTCAGAGGTAAAATGACTAAATATGGGTTATTCTAGATATGTTGATGAAATTTTCCCACTTTATCCCAATTAGCTCTACTTATTTGATGGTAGAGTATGCTAGATTATACATTAATGATATTGTTAGCTTACATGGGATCCCTTTGTCTTTCATTTTAGATAGAGGTGCCCAATTCACTTCTCGTTTATAGAGGTCTTTTCAAAATGGGTTAGGTACTCAAGTGCAACTTAGCACCATCTTTCATCCTTAAATGAATGGTAAAGTGAAACTTACCATCAAAACTCTAGAAATATGCTAAGATCTTATGTTATCGATTTTAATGGAAATTGAGATGATCACCTATCGTTGATTGAGCTCTCCTATAATTATACATACAATTCGAGTAATATTTTGGCCCCTTTTAAAGAATTCTATTGTAGTTGATGTGGGTTATAAAAGATGTTTATGTTTTTATTGTTGGAGGCTTGTGAAAGGAGATTTGAACAGTTGAAAGATAAGCTAACCTCCGCTCCAGTGTTGACCTTACTGGATGGTACCAAGGGTTTTGTTGTGTATTGTGACACTTGTCGGATTAGTTTTGGGTTTTGTCCTTATGGAACATGCTAAGGTCATAGATGTTGCCTCTAGAAAGCTTCATAGAGTATTAGAAGAATGATACAACTAATTATATCTTGAGCTTCCATGGGATCCCTTTGGTCTTCATTTCGGATAGAGGAGCCCAATGCACTTCTCATTTTTGGAGGTCTTTTCAAAATAGGTTAGGTACTCCAGTAAAATTTAGCACCACCTTTCATCCGCTAATTGATGGTCCAATCAAGTGTACCATCCAAACTTTAGAAATATGCATAGAGCTGGTGTTATCGATTTCAAGAGAAATTGGGATGATCACCTATCATTGATTGAGTTCTAATGTAATGATAGCTACCGTTCGAGTATTTCGATGGCACCTCATAAAGAACTACATTGTAGGAGATGTAGGTCTCAAAAAATGTATGAGTTTGAGTGGTTGTAGGCTTGTGAAAGGAGCTTACAAGAGTTGTAAGATAGTCTAACCTCTGCTCAGGTGTTGACCTTACCGGAGGGTACCACGGGTTTGGTAGTTTATTATGATGCTTCTTGAGTAGTTTTGGGTTGTTTCATTATTCAACATGATAAGGTGATAAATTTTTCCTCTTGACAATTCAAGAAGCATAAGATGAGCATTCATAAACATTATCTTTAATTAGCGGTTTTAGTTTTCTCTTTGAAAATAAGATACATTACTTGTATAGTGTTCATGTGACTTATTTACGGACCACATGAGTCTTCAATATAAGTAGAATCAATAGGACTTGAATCTTCGACAAAGAAGATAGTTGGAACTTTTGAAGAATTATGATACGACTCTCAAATACAACCCTTGCAAGGACAATGTGGTTGCACATGCTTTAAGTCATATGATCATGGGTAGTGTGTATCATGTGGAAGAATTTAAGAAAGACCTAGTGATATATGTTCATAGGTTGTTCAAGATTGTGTGTTTGGTTAGAAGATTCTCCAAATGCTGGTTTAATGGTCCATGATAACACCGAGTCGTGTTTAGTGGTTCAGGTGAAGTCTAAGCAACATCTTGATACTCTATTCATGGATTTGAAGAAATCAATACTTAAAAAGTCCAATGTTTCATTCTTTCAAGGGGGATGGTTTACATAGGTACCAAGGTAGATTGTGTGTGCCGGATGTTGACAATTCGAGGAAGCAAATATTTGAAGGAGATAATGCTTCTCGATATTCTATTCATTCGGGTGCCACAAAAATGCCTTGTGATCTTCCAGAGGTCTATTAATGGGATTTTTTTGAAAGGTACATAGCGTTGTTTGTGGCTAGTGTATAAATTGGACACAAGGTAAGGCCGAGCATCAAAGGCTTGGAGGTCTAACCAAAATAATAGATGTTCCTACTTGGAAATGGGAAGACATCAACATGGACTTCGTTGTTGGGTTGCCTCAAACTTGGAGGTAATGTGACTCAATATGGGTTATTCTTGATAGGTTGACAAAAGGTACCCACATTATCCCCGTTAAGTCTACTTGTTCAATAGAAAGTGTGCTAGATTATACATTAATGAAATTGTGAGCTTACATGGGTTCCTTTTGTCCATAATTTCGTATAGAAGTTCCTAATTAACTTCTCGTTTTTGGAGGTCTTTTAAGAATGGTTTAGGTAATCAAGTGCAAGTTAGCACTGCCTTTCATCCTAAATAGATGCTCCAACGGAGCATATCATCCAAACCCTAGAAATATGTTAAGACCTTGTTTTTTCGATTTAAAGGGAAATTTGGATGATCACCTATTGTTGATTCAGTTCTCGTATAATAATAGCTACCATTTGAGCATCTTTATGGTACATTTTGAAGCACTCTAAGGTAGGATATGTATGTCCCAAAGTTGTTTAAGTTTTGTTAGTTGGAGGCTTGTGAAAGGAGCTTCGAAGAGTTGAAAGATAAGCTAACCTCTGCTTTGGTGTTGACCTTATCGGAGTGTACCAAGGGTTTTTGTAATGTATTGTGAAACTTTTCTAGTAGGTTTGGGTTTTGTTCTTATGCAACATGATAAGGTGGTCGCTTTTGCCTCTAGACGATTCAAGGTGCATGACAAGAAAAGTCCAACTCATGATCTTGAACTAGCTACCGTAGTGTTTGCTTTGAAAATAAGGATACATTAACTATATGGTGTTTATGTGGATGTATTTACCGACCACAAGAGTCTTCAATATACTTTAATTAAAAGGAGTTTAATCCAACAAAAAAGATCAGTTGAACTTTTGAAGGATTATGACATGAGGGTCCAATATCACCTCGACAAGGACAACATGGTTGCAGATAGTTTAAGTCATATGACCATAGGTAGTGTGTCTCCTGTGGAAGAAGGTAAGAACGACCTTGTGAGATATGTTCATAGGTTGGCTCGATAAGGTGTTTGGTTAGAAGATTATCCAAATGGTGGCTTTATGGACAAATATAACTTCGAGTCTATAAGATCCCCAAAATGAGGTAGGGTGTTAATTAAGTAATTAAATAATGCATGATTGATTTGAAGTCATTTGAAAGTCAAACCTCCAAGAATGTCCAAGTTATTTGAATGTTAGCCCTTGAGATATGTGTGTGTGAATACATTGTGCCTAGCCTCTTTGGATGTATTGCGAGTGTTGTTTTATGCCCAAAGTAGTATGGAAGGTCTTTAACATATTAAGGTATGTATTTACATTAAAAACTATTGGGTACGACTCGCCAAGGGTGCGTCAAAATACCCTCGAGGAGGAACCAAAGACTACTTAGACACTGCCTCGGCAGTGTCTACCTACTCTTCATAACTCCAAATACATGGAATCATTACAACCCCCCCGTGTGATACTCCAACCGGTCAGTAGGCTGACCTACGCCTCATCGATAGAGAGGCATCATCCAAAAGATAGCCTTGTGAAGGCCCTATCCAATTGACAAGCCACAGATCCAAGCGACAGCTAAGAGTATGGTATGTCATTGGACCTACTTGCACCGACGGTGAGCATCGATGCAGCCTGTGTCAACTTCCACACGAACTATTTTCTTGAAGGGGTAAATGGGAAATTCACCCCATGTCGTAAACTGACCCTAGGTGGTTTATTTGGTTATATTTTGGTATATTATGTTTGTAAAAACATGAAACCCCCATTTCCAATCCGTGATTCAAAATTTGACTTCCCTCTCCCAAAATATCCTCTCTAGAAAACCTCCATTGGAGATGAAATTCAAGAACAACAAGGATCTTGGATTCCCATTGGTTCTTCATCAAGTTTTAGTGTGTTCTTCATCTAATAAATTTAAGGTGATCCTTCATCTCTAACTAACTTTTCATCTAGAGTTCTTTTCAATATTTTCAAAGTGATTTATTGATCATTCTCCGTAGCTTTTAATCTAGCCATGAGTTCTTTCTGAAATTGATTTAAAAAGCATGCTTATGATGAATTGTTGATTATATGATTATTTTAAAGTGAATTTCAATTCAATCCCATGTTGAACCCTTGATCCCTCCCAATTTTGTTTAGCCTATGTAATATTTATCATGATCTTGATGTTAAGATGATTATAATGTGATTCATTTATCTTAAATTTATGGCTATCTACTGCCTATGATGTAATGTGATGATGAATTATGTGTTGTTCCAATGTGGATTTAGGTTTGAAAACCTGATAAGGTTTAGCCTATAATAGTTTACTTTGTATCGGTTGTTAAATATATGGTATTCACTGTGATCTCGACTCTATAGTACATGGATGTAGAATTTCATTTATGTAAAGATACTTTTACATAATGCCCTATATTTTTATTATTGATAAATTGTGAAGTAATGTTAATTGTTGATCCAAGAAAGGGAGTTTTGGGAAGATTACTTTACCTCTCTACATCCTTATAGAATTGCTAGATATTTGGCCTTGTATGGAATTATCTTGGATGGTCCACTTATGATGGCAGTGTATACTTTATTGTTATTATATAGTGATGTGATCATGGCCTTGAAGGATATTTTGGTATGAACGTGTGGTTGTAATGATTACCCAATATGAAGTCTCATGCCTAGTTTTCTTTCTAGCATATGGTCTAGATTGTATTACCAATATTATGAACATGTGGGTGTCTATGTTAGGTATGGTCTATATTCTGCCAATGATGTATTATAAATGATGAATGACCCATTACCTATGTAACCCTATATGATTGTGGGATTAGCTAGGTTAAGAGTCTTGAATGCAAGTATTGAAGTTATGTTGTCTCCTATGCTAGTATGTGTTTTGTGGTCAATGCTTGAAGGTACTTAGTGGTCCTAAGAGGGTGTATGCCTGAATGTGTTCTTGATATCCATTACGTGATCATGTTCACCAATGTACACACTCATACTTCATGCATTCATACACGTAGTATTGGATCTTGGTGTCTAATGAAAAAGTATTCCCATACGCACTAATGTCTACTATTATCCATGTAAAGTATATGTATTTTTGATGTATGTATTGTATCATTAACAAAAATGACTTGATATGTGTACTAGTATGGGCAAGGGTATGGGATATTGTTTGTGAATTGCACATGTGTGCCTTGATATGATAGTTCCTAGGTTCGTTATTCTATGTACATGAATATGAATGCATGGTTTTTTTTTATTAATGTGCATAGTGTACTAATATGTGTATGTGAATGGATTGCTCATATAGTTACACATAAACACTTATGCATGAATGAAGTGAAGTATGAACATGTGTGGCCTTAATGTATTATGTGAAAGTATTGCTCACACACACATATATGTTGATCTAGTCAATAGAGGGACACTTGGAAGGTGTTCCTAAGAGTACCCAAAACTAGATGGTGCTAGAATATGCTATGTCCATGTGAAAGGGTTTCTCACATGATTTAGGTTGATCAAAATCAAAGATGCGTGGTTTTAAGTAAAATGTCCCTTTTTAATGCATGTTTTTGCATCGTCACCATACCTAGTACATTCATATACTAAAACCATTCTTCTGTACAAATTTATAAAAAGTGTAGGTTATAGATGTTTAAACGAAGTCTTTAAATTGAAGCGCTTGATATGTGGTTCCATTGATCAAGGAAATGAATCCTACAATTCAAGGATTTCCTATGTCATAGTTTACTCTAAAGTTATATAATAAGTTCATTTATGATTTATGTTAAGAGTTGTATCCCTATTCTATTTTATTGACGTTGAGTCAAAGATTGAAAAAGTGACTCAAAGTCTAACCATGTTAATATGATACTTTATATATATATATATATATATATATATATATATATATATATATATATATATTGGAAGTGATGTTCTAGCATATGTTGTCGAAGTGATGTTCTAGCATATGATGTGCTAAGAATGTTTTAAATTTTTTGCTAAAGTTACCAATTACAGTGTGATGAATCATAACTATGGTATTTTATAAGACCTCCTAGAGGTAAAGTATGCCATGTTACTTCTAGGGAGTGCTCCCGGTCGTGACAAATGTGGTATCAGAGCATGAGGTAGGTTCCAAAAGTCTAGTATTGCCACGTCTAGTAGAGTCTCATTCATTTTTTATGAGTCGTGACACATCCATGAGCGGGAGGATATATGAAGATAGAGTTTTCCCTTTTCATCATTGTCATATCGTGCAATCAAACATAACTCTATAAGATCTCCGTCATATGTTTTCTTGTATGGTGGTCCTTTAAATGTGATTGCTTTTATGAGATGGTATCTCTATGCTTTAGGGAGAAAAGGTATGTTTTGATGCTTATTGTGGTATAATGCTTTGATGAGTATTTTGTGAAGGTGAATTTCGACATGCTTTAATGATGTGATACCATTTATGGCTATTTATGAGATCTATGTGAAATGACATGTTATGTTGAGAAATATATGTCATGATGTGGTTAAAGCATGTTAGAAGTTGTTATGGTTAAAACAATCCTCTTTTTGGAATGGTGTATTGCTAGATGGTTTTTTATGATGATAGTCCTATGATATGGGTTACTTGGAATGCTTTAGGAAGTGTGGTTAATTTCCATGTATGCATGTTTCCTATATATGTGTATTTCATCGTTCAATGTTGCCTGATATATATATAATGGTTCAAATGTTTCCTTTAGTAGATGTGTGGTTCCTCATAATAGCCTTGTATGGACTGAAATCTTTTTTGTAGGCTTAATCATAGATGGAAAGGTAGTATGCTTATCTTTGTAGGGTAATAATGTGGGTTGAATTGACCTAGAAGTTACCTTACTGTAATATTCAGAGAAAAGAATGAGTCCTTATGGCTAAGTCTCCTCTATTCTTTCCTCTAATGTTGTATGTTCCTTGATGATTATTGTATAGTTGAGACCTTATGTGGTTTGGTAACATGACCTAACTTGATTATTGGGATAATTTTCCTAGATGATAACATTTAGAATGGCCTTTGGTGTCCTTTTAGGTTGGTACTCACTTTTAAGTGATGATGATGAAGGTTTATAAGATAAGATCCCCTTGAGGTTGGGTTAAGTTTCTCTTACTTGGGTTTTCCCTAAGTGGGGGACGGTTTTATAACTAGTAAAGTTATAGATATTTCTATCTTGTCCTTCTGTTCTTATTTGAGCTTCAAAGTAAGGAATTCCTAGAAGGTTGTTCAAGATATGAGTCTTGCATTGAAGCATGAATTGGATGTTCTCAATATGTTAGGAATGTCTTGATTGACACTATATTAAGCATCTTTTGAATATTATAAAGAACTTGAAAAGAAATTTTGATCAAATTCATGTTTTTTCATGTAGTTTATGCATATTTTCTATGTTAGTGGTGCATTTAAATTCGTGAGATAAGGTAAGAAACATGCTTGTAGTAACTTTTGATGTGTAAGGCTTAGTCTTATAATGAGAAATTGATCCATTTTAAAATGCAAAATGTTGAGCTGTTGAAAATTATGTGACTTTTATGGTTTGGAAATCATGATTGTAGGTTAACTCTTCAAAAGTGAAGGCATGTTCAGCTATTGTCCTTGTGTGTGCCTATAAATTGTGAGACTTTTCCAACTTGATGCATGTTTATTAAAGCTAGTGTTATGCTAGAAATTGAAATGTTGTGTAATAACTTCCTATTGTTGTGATGTGTGTGGTGTGAATTACTATTTTGACTTCATTATTAGGAAATATTGAGCATGATTTGGTTAAAAATTTGAGAAATTCTCATTTAAAATGAATAGGCCTTTGTGCATTGCTTGGGTATGAACTCTTGAGACATGAAAGTGTGTTGAAGAGAAGTAGATACCTCCATAAATATAACAATGCATGGTATGGTTGAATATGACCCTCATAGAACTATGCCTAACTACTAAGAACCTATTGTTGATCTACTTGACTTAAGTTTATGCGCATTGAAGTATGGATGCTTAGTTGTTTCTTGAGTAAGTTGGAATCTGCTTATGTATGATCTTAAATGATGAGATCCTTATGAAATGAATTGTAATGACCATAATATGATTAGGATAAGGTTGTTCATCTTATGAACATGAGAAGAGCCTAAGATTTTGATGCATTCAGCATGAGTAAGTAAAAGTGTGTCTTGCTTGTGTTTCAATGAGTGCTATATAGTTTGAAGTTTGTGTTCCTCGTATGTTTTATGCATTGACTTCTATGAAATGATGCTATGAATATTGGGATATTCTCTATGATTCATTTAAGTCCTTGTTGTGATAAAAGTGTTCTAAATATCATTCAAGGACGAATGTTCCCAAGTAAGGGATATTATAAGACCAGCAAAATAAGTTAGGGTGTATAGAGTGTCAAATGATCCTTATAATCTTGTTAATATTTTAATTAAGTTTTTAAAATAATCCATGATATATTTTAAGTCATTTGAAAGTCAAATGTCCAAGAACGTCAAAGACGTTCAAAGTTAGCCCTCGAGAATGCATGTGTTACTTGAGTGTCCCTAGCCTGTTTGGATGTGTTGCAAGTTTAGTTGATTCTCAAACTGGTACGGAAGGTCTTAAACATGTTAAGGTGTGTATTTACATTAGAAATGTGTGGGTATGACTCCGCAAAAGACACTCAAAGAGGACCTGAAGACTGCCTACACACTACTTTCGCATAGTCAATCTACGCCTGCAAACGACGGTCAGAAAGCTGACCTATGCCCCATTTACTGGGAGGCTTCTTCCAATAAATTTCCTGGTTAAGGATCAATCCAATGTAAAAGCCTCAAACCCAAAATACGGCCAACGGTGAGGTCGGTCATTGGACTACAGCCTATGTCAACTGCCAATTGTTTTATTGAAGCGGTGAATGAGAAATTCACCCCACATCCTATACTGACCCTAGGTTGTTTATTTGTTTATTTTTGGGAATATCATGTCGTTTCAAAATGTGAAAACACCATTGCTAATCCATGATTAAAAATTAGACAACCGTCTCCAAAAATATCCTTTATAGAGAACCTCCATTTTAGATGAAGCTCAAGAACTGATTGGAGCTTCGATTCTCATGGATTGTTCATCAATTTTCATGGGTTCTTCATCAAATAAAGTTACGGTGATTGTTCATCTCTAGATAACTTTGCATCTAGAGAGTTCCTTTCAATGTTTTCAAAGACATTCATGATCAATCTTCCTAGATTTAAACCTAGCCATGTGTTATTTCTCAAATTGATTTCAAAAGCATGCTTATGATGAATTTCTTATTTTAAGTTGATTTTAAAGAGTATTTTAATCTAGTAACATGTTGATTCTTGATATACCGTGGTTTCACGGTATTATTAGTACTTTTTCCTTAAGTTTAGTGTGTCCAAAAGCCTTTTTGTGCTAATTTTTATGTAAGTTTCTCTTTATTTGCAGGTGACCTGTCTAAAAGATGAATGCGGAAGTTTTTGAGCAAGAACTACATAAAAGTACCACCTACGGAGATTGTGACGGTCTGTCATGCTCGTGACGGTCCGTAGGTGGCATCGTAGTGCAGCTGCTGAAGGAAGATGGGGAAGTATGACCAAGTGTGGCGTTATGGAATGCGTCATGGACCGTCATAGCCATGAAGGTCCATCCTGCTGGTTCGTCATAAAGATCAAAGAAGCAGTCCCACTACCCAAATTCTAGGAGTTCAAGTATTTTGAAACATAGACCCTCAACATACCGTTGTGCCTGTGATGATCCGTCATGCCTGCCATCGAGGGTATTGAAGAGAGCAGCAGAAGAAATTGCGCAAGTATGGGACGACGGAATCCATGATGTCCCATCGTGACCATAACGATCCGTCGCGAGGTACGTCGATCTAGCCGCGTTTTGACAGATTTCTAGAAAATAGAGTCCTTATTTAATTAGGTTTTTATTTTTTATAAATATTTCGAAAAACCTCATTTTTGAGGTTAGACTCTTGATTATTTTTTAGACTCTTTGTGAGATTCTTGACTATTTTGAGATTCTTGAATATTTTAGACTCTTGTAATTGATTGTTGGTGAATATTGTGGATTAATCAAGCGAACTTTCAGATTTTACTCTTTCTCATTGAATTAAGTGCATGAATTATTATATCATATATTCGAATATTGTGATTATGACTATGGGTAACTAAACTCCATAACTCGGGTTCAGGGAACCATAGGCGAATAATGAGCTAAAACATAACTAAAATAACAATTCTAGAATAGTGCCTTGCATGTATTGATTATTCTTTCGCATAGAAGTCTTTTTAACGGATAGCAAACGTTAGAACTCGCCTTAATGATACCTGCCGGATCAAGGAGGTAGAATATAGGAAAAGAATTATCAACATAGATTTAGTGTATACTATCTAATAGGCTAGTATTAATTGGTAAGAGGTAATAACTTAGTCAAATATCGAGTACGATGCAGAGTAAAATTTTCTTGATGTCAGACCAAGGATTTAGAAATACATCACTTATCACTTAGCATGCAAGATATAAGGAAAGAATTGATATAGTTAGAATTATCAAGTTATGAATCTATGGGAAACACGTAAACCGTAGTTACTTTTATTAATTGATTAAACTCCAACATTTGAAGCTGTTAGTTGTCTCCTTCAATTTCGCTTGTTATTTTCATTTATTTAGAAATACAAAAACCCCCCTTTTATCATTTTTGCTTTCCAAGGAAGTAATTGACTGAACAATAGTAATAATAGATTGAAGTTAAGTCTAAACTATTTTCCTTTTGCGAACGATCCCAACCTCATTAGATGGGTTATTTACTTGACATGACCGTTTTACTTCTTATTTGAGATATAAGTTTGAGCGTATCAAATGTTGGCGCCGCTTCCGGGGAAAGTAGCTTTTAGATTGACTTAAACATATTATTTAAGTTTAGTCAATATTTTCTTTATGTTACCTTGTTTTACTGTTTTTGATTCTTGCAGAACCATCCTCCTTGTATGCCAAATACACGGAGTGGAAGAGAACCATTGTTTCCCTATAATCACGAAATAGAATATACACTACTCAACATGAATCAAAACTTGGGAATTAATGATGATGATCCAAACCATAACATCCCACTCTGGTTAATGTTCATTGTAAGTTATTACCTGATGCTCCGGGTGAACACCAATAGAGGGGACAAAATCCCGCTCCACAGCCCCAATAATAATATAGAGGCTATGACAATATAGCAGACTCCGATGGGCCACTTGTCTTGTCCCCTCTACCACCAGGCCACACCTTTGTGGTAACTAGTAGCCTGATGAAAATGCTCACTGCCAGAGGTTTGTTTTCAGAGCTACTTTCTGAGGATCCACATACCCATACAAATAAGGTTAGGGCAGGGTGTGTAAAAGTTTTGTAGGGAGGCCTGACTTAGACTATGATGTAATAGGGATAAGAGTGTTTCCTCTCTCAGTGACAGGAGACGCTTCTATGTGGTTCATTGAGCTCCCTTACAACTCAATTTTCACTTGGAACCAACTAAGGGACGTTTTATTAGCACGCTACTACCCGGTCTCCAAGAAACTAAACCACAAAGACAGAGTGAATAACTTTGTTGCACTACCAGGAGATTCAGTTAATAGTTCTTGGGATAGATTCACCTCATTTTTTGAAGCATCCCAGATCACCATATAGATGATGAGTCACTAAAGAAATACTTCCATCAGGGACAGGATGTTAATAATAAAGCGGTGTTGGACACTTTAGCAGGTGGATCTTATGGGGAGTTTCCTTATGCAGAGATTGCTGAAAAATTAGAGAACATCCCCCGAAATAATAAAGCTTGGAGTAATAGGAAGTCAGATACCGGGAGAAATACCTTCGTAGTACAGTCCACTCACAACCCAACCACAGATGAGATTCTTGAAGAAATGGTAAGATGAGAAATGAGCTTGGTTTTGTACTAAAACTGTCACTAGGGTGCAGAAAACATAAATGCACTCAACCACTTGTTGAAACCACCACCACAAAATGATGAGTGCTATTATGAGGAGGATTCCTATATGATAAATGAGCAGACAAGGGGTTTCTGACCAAGTTCCCAAGGCTCTAATAGAGAGAATCGGAACAATGGTCAAGGGAACCAAGGTCGGAACTATGGTAACTATAACCGTGAGGGTCAGTATATCCAAGATGGAAACTACAACCGCGATAACAACGTGAACATGGGTAACTATGGTAACAAAAATGATAGGAATGGGACCTATGTTCCTCCTCAAAATCGTGAAGTTACTCCTATGGATGGTGGAGGTAGTAAAGTGCGAGTTGAGGATATGTTCATAAATTGATGAGGAGGTTCGATGCTAGTGATGTGTATAATAACGAGTTGAGAAATGATTTAGCGGATATTGGGAAAAAAGTCGATACACATGCAATATCTATTGAGCAACTTGAGTTAAAATTGGCCCAATTATCTGCGACTGTGAACACACTGCAACCGGGCACTCTTCCTAGCAACACTGTCAAAATACGAAAAATGATGAGCATTGTATGTCAATAACTACTCGTAGTGGCAAGCAAACCGTTGACCCACCTATGTCGTCTAATGAGAAAAAGGTGCCAAAAGACACTAATAAAATGGTAGATGTTAATGGTGCAGTAGAGGATACCACTGTAAAAGATGTTGAAGTGCCTCAAAGGATAACTCCCGTGCCTAGGAAACCACCCCCATTTCCTCAAAGATAATTGAAAAAGACCGAGGATGGTAAATATCGGCGTTTTATAAAATTGTTGAAGAAACTGTCTATCAACGTCCCTTTCGTAGAAGTTTTAGAACAAATGCCAGATTACACGAAGTTTATGAAATATCAGGTTACAAAGAAAAGATCAGTCACTTTTGAGGATGATGATAGAATGCAACATTATAGTTCTATTGCTACAAGATCTTTGGTACAAAATAAAGAAGATCCATGTGCTTTCACTATTCATTGTACAATCGGACTATTACATTTTGCGAAAGTATTATGTGATCTAGGGGGCAAGCATAAATCTCATTCCTCTCTCGATTTACAAGAAGTTGGGTTTGGGTGGTCCAAAGCCCTATGAGATGCCGCTACTGATGGCTGATCGAACGGTAAAAAAAAGCCTATAGGGATACTCTACGATGTGCTAGAAAAAGTTGAGTTGTTCATATTTCTGACAGATTTTGTTATTCTTGATTGTGAAGTCGATTTTTAAGTGACCATTATAGGGAGGTCATTCCTTGCTACGGGAAGAGCCTTAGTATATATGGAAAAGGGGCAGATGAAATTTCGGTTGAACAATAAGGAAGTGACCTTCAACATTTGTAGGTCCATGAGGCAGAGTGGTGAGCTCCAAATGGTATCTGGTATATCCTACAACATTGGTGAGACATCTGAGACACAAATAGAAAAACTTCTAGGTGTAGAAGCATTAGTGGTAGTGATTATAAGTTTTGATATCGATTACATTGAAGAGTATGAGTCATTAGTCGTGGATCTTGATCAAGGTGATGTTCGGTTTAAATCAAAGAAATATAAGTTAGATATGAAGAATCGCGAGTCCACACCCGCGAAACCATCTATAGAGGAGGCTCCAAAGTAAGAACTAAAAGCTCTCCCACCTCATCTCCGATATGAATTCTTAGGATATGGTTCCACTTTGTCGGTAATCATTGCATCAGACCTGAATGAACAACAAGTTGAGGGTTTGGTGAAAGTGCTAAAGAGATTCAAAAGAGCTATTGGGTGGACTATTGCAGACATTATTAGAATCCCTCCTGGTATTTGCTCTCATAAAATCCAACTCATTCCTGATCATAAGGCAATAACTGAGCACCAGAGAAGCTTAAATCCACCTATGCAAAAGGTCATTAACATCCATGAAGGAAATCATTAACTGGTTGGATGCCGGAGTAATCTATCAGATCGCCGATAGTAGTTAGGTATGCCTTGTTGAATGTGTACCCAAGAAAGAATGACTGTGGTTCCAATTAAAAAAATGAACTTGTTCCAATGAGACCAGTTACTGGATGGGGGGTATGTATGGATTACCGCAAATTAAATGCATGGATTGAAAAAGACCACTTTCCAATGCCCTTCATGGATCAGATGTTGGATAGACTTGCCGAAAAAGGCTGGTACTGTTTTCTTGATGGATATTCGGGGTATAATTAGATTTCTATTGCACCAGAAGATCAATAGAAAACCATTTTTACTTGTCCATATGGGACCTTTTCTCTCAAAAGAATGTCGTTTGGGTTGTGCAATGCACCCACCACATTTCAAAGATGTATGATGTCGATATTTTCCGACATGGTGGAAGATACTATAGATGTTTTTATGGATGATTTTTCTATTGTCGGTGATTCATTCGAGCAGTGTTTGAACAATTTATCTGAGGTCCTTAAGAGATTTGAAAACTGCAATTTAGTACTAAATTGGGGAAAATGTCATTTCATGATGAAAGAAGGTATTGTTTTGGGTCATCATATTTCAGAAAAGGGAATAGACGTTTAACGAGCTAAAGACGAGGTAATAGAGAGACTTCCCCCACCGAACTCTATGAAAGGTGTGAGAAGCTTTCTTGGGCATACAGGTTATTACTAGAGATTCAGCTAAGACTTTTCAAAGATTACACATCCATTGTGCAAACTGCTGGAGAAAGATAATAAATTTCGTTTTGATGCATCCTGTCATAAAGCATTCGGCGAGCTAAAAAAAAATTTGTGTCTGCACCGACCATTATTTCTCCGGTCTAAGTGATTGAGGCATACCATATTGATGAAGTCTAAGTAATCAAGTTTCCTCAATCGTGCCGCGACATTAAGTTAGGCGCTTTTTGGGAGGCAACCCAATATTTATTGTTTTTCTTTATATTAATGGTATGGGTTTAAATTTTAAGGCACATCACAAGGAAATTCTACAGAAAATCACTCTGCAGCAGTCACTGAAGGATACATCAACGTGTTGTTGTGCCTGTGACGGACCGTCGCATGAATCCCTCATGCCAAGTTCATCTTTTTGTTATTTTCAAAATATGGCACACGCAACGGAACCAACAACGGACCGTCAAAAATGCTATAGACCGTTGTCGGGGACTCGTCGCGTCATTAATAACATGTACCTGACCCGACCCGGCTGGGGTTTTTTAAAAGTTCAACATTTAAAACCCCCACCCCTTCATTTCACCCCATTCCTTCCCTCTTTCTCCCATTTGTCACGACCCAAACCGAGTTGCGACTGGCACCCACACTTACCCTCCTATGTGAGCGAACCAACCAATCTAAACCTTTACATTTCAATATAATATAAACAGAAAGTAATGCGGAAGACTTAAACTCATAAGTAAAATCAATAATCAACTTCTATAACTCAAAAACTTATCATTATCCCCAGAATCTGGAAGTCATCATCACAAGAACATCTATAATCAAATAACTAAACTAAGAGTATTCTAAGAAGCTAAAAATACATAAGAAGCTAGTCCATGATGGAAGTTCAAGGCATCATGACTTGAAGAAGAAGATCCAGTCCAAGCTAGAAGAATTAGCTCACCCTTAATTTCCGATGTAGTAAGACTGGCTTGAATTACTGTTGAGTCGAAGATGACAGCATGTTTGCTACACTCCACAAATAAATAAGAAGAAAACAATAAAAGTAGGGGTCAGTACAAAACACGGGTACTGAGTAGACGTCATCGGTCAACTAAAAATAGAGAACAGTATATATCAAGTAATATCATAAATCAACTATAAAACTTAACATGTAGCAACAACAAGTACTATAATCATCAATAAGTACCATCAAGTTCATACATGAGGGCTCAAGCCTCAATACCATACTCGTTTGGGAATTAAGTTTATTAGATTGAGTATATTAATATCTTTCAAGATTCTTTATCTTTATTCCCCTCGTGTCGGTAAGTGACACTCTGATCCTCATATACTATCCTTGTACCGGAACGTGGAACCCGATCCATATTCTATCCTGGTGTCGGAACGTGACACTCCGATCCTCATATTCTATCCTGGTACCGGAACGTGACACCCGATCCATATTCTATCCTGGTGTCGGAACGTGACACTCCGATCCTCATATACTATCCTGGTACCGGAACGTGGCACCCGATCCATATTCTATCCTTGTGTCGGAACGTGACACTCTGATCCTCATATACTATCCTGGTACCGGAACGTGGCACCCGATCCCCTAATCTCACTACTTTCATTCATCAAGCCTTCTTTTATACCAAGGCATCATCATTAACAAAGTAGATTAGGGTTTCTTTTCAAGATTTGGGATTCAATAGCTTCATCATGCTCATTTATTCATAATTACATAATCACATCATTCATGCAAGCATGCAATTAAGAATATAGAAGGGTTTACAATACTACTAACACATATCATTCACTATTAAGAGTTTACTATGAATAGCATGAAAACCATACCCTACCTCCACCGAAAAATTGAATCAAGCAAGAATTTTCCCAAAGCTTTGTTTCTCCCTTCTCGTTCGATTCTCTCTCTCTCTCTTGTTCTTTGTATTTTCTTTATTCAAACCCTCTTTCTTTTACCCTAATTAGTATATAATTGAGAATAAAAGATGGCAATAATACCCCACTAATTAACTTAGGGTTACCTCTTTTAACCCCTCAAGAATTTTTGTTATTAATATAACCCCACGAAATCTATAATTAAGGAAAGAATAGTCCAAAAACATCCCTTAAAACTTCACCAGAAATCCGACTCTGCCTGGGATTTGCGCAACCTGTGACGGGCCGTCGTGCCTGCGACGGTCCGTCCAGCAGGTCGTCGCAAAGTTCAGAGAATGGATTTTCACTGAAGTCTCCGTGACGGTCCGTCACGCCTGTGACGGTCCGTCCTGCCATTCCATCACGAAGTTCAGAGAGTCAATTTTCAGTACCCAATTTCATATTTTCTAAGTGTTTTGAAACGAGACCCTGCGACGGTCCGTCGAGCCCACGACGGATCGTCGTTTGGTCCGTCGCCTCAGCCTGTTTTTCCAGAATTGAAGTTTGTTGCTCAAAACGACTAAACAGGTTGTTACAATAGATACAAATTTACCCATCGTTCATCCCCGAACGATCAAAAGAAGGAAAACAAGGGCGAAAAGGAGTACCTGAATCTGTAAACAGATGTGGGTATTTTTCTCGCATTTCCGCCTCCTTCTCCCAAGTGGCTTCTTCAACGGGTCGATTCTTCCATTGCACCTTGATGGATGCAATCTCTCTTGACCTCAACTTGCGAACTTCTCTATCTAAAATAGCAACAGGCTCCTCCTCATAAGACATGTTCTCATCAAGCGAAACTGAATCCCAACGGATAATGTAGTTTCCATCCCAAGGTATCTTTTCAACATCGACACATGGAATACCCGATGTACTCGGGACAGCCCTGGAGGCAAGGCTAACTCATAAGACACCTCTCCTACTCGCTTAAGTACTTCAAAAATGGTCCAATGTACCTTGGACTTAGTTTACCCCTTTTACCAAACCGCATCACCCCTTTCATTGGTGAAACTTTCAACAAGACTTGTTCACCCTCCATGAACTCTAAGTCACTAACCTTTCGATCTGCATATTCTTTTTGTCTACTTTACGCCGCTAGAAGCTTTTCTTGAATAGACTTCACTTTTTCCATCGAATCCCTCAAGAGATTAGTACCCCAAGGTCTGACCTCAAAGGCATCAAACCAACCAATGGGAGACCTACATCTCCTACCATACAATGCTTCAAATGGAACCATATCAATGCTTGAGTGATAGCTATTATTGTATGAAAACTCCGCTAAGGGTAAGAAGCTATCCCAATGACCACCAAACTCTATCACACATGCACGAAGCATATCCTCCAACACTTGAATCGTTCACTCAGACTGACCATCGGTCTGAGGATGGAACGCAGTACTAAGGTCCAACCTAGTACCCAATTACGCATGCCATGTTTTCCTAAACTTAGAAGTAAACTGCGTACCTCTATCTGATATGATGGATAGTGGAACCCCATGCAATCGCACCACTTCCGAGATGTAAAGTTTGGCTAACTTTTCTGCATTGTAAGTCACCTTGACCGGAATGAAATGAGCAGATTTAGTTAACCTATCAACAATCACCCAAATGGAGTCATACTTACCCATTGTTTTCGGAAGACCAACCACAAAATCTATTGCAATTCTTTCCCACTTCCATTCTGAAATGGGCATTCTCTGAAGTGTTCCTCCGGGCCTTTGGTGTTCATACTTTACTTGTTGACAGTTTGGACATTTGGCAATAAAATCCACAATTTCACGCTTCATTCTACTCCACCAAAAGTGTTGCTTTAGGTCACGGTACATCTTGGTTGCACCCGGATGTATCGAATACCTCGAACTATGAGCCTCTGTCAGAATAGTGTTTATCAAATCATCGATGCGGGGTACGCATACCCTTCCCTTGATCTTGTCAAGAAAGGAAGATCTTGCCTACACAGAAGCCAACAATCCTCCCCTCTCATTTACTTCTAATCTCATCAAGTCATTAGCTAGAGTCTGAACCTCTCTAGCCAATGGGTGCCTAAAAGCTTGCAAGTGAGCTAGACTTCTCATGCTTCCCGCCTTTCTACTTAAAGCATCCGTTACAACATTCGCTTTTCCCGGATGATACAAGATAATGATATCGTAGTCCTTTAGTAACTCCATCCATCTCCTCTGTCTTAAGTTCAAATCTTTCTGAGTAAAGACATACTGTAGGCTACGATGATCTGTATAGATCTCACACTTAACCCCATATAAATAGTGTCTCCATTGCTTTAATGCAAACACTACCGCAGCCAATTCCAGATCATGAGTTGGATAGTTACGTTCATGCACTTTTAATTGTCTTGAAGCTTAAGCAATCACACTCTTCTCTTGCATTAGTACTGCACCCAACCCAGAATAGGATGCATCACAATAAACATTGAAGTTCTTACCCTCTACTGGCAAGGTAAGGATAGGTGCGGTAGTCAACAAAGTCTTGAGCTTCTGAAAGCTTTCCTCACATTCGTCCGACCATACAAATGGAACGTTCTGCTTAGTCAAGTTTGTCAATTGGGAAGCAATGGCAGAGAATCCCTTGACGAATCGGCGGTAGTAGCTAGTTAACCCAACAAAGCTCCTTATTTCTGACACATTAGTGGGTCTTACCCAATTCTTCACTGTTTCAATCTTAGAAGGATCCACCATCACTCCTTCCTTAGAAACCACGTGCTTCAAGAAGGACACTGCATTTAGCCAAAACTCACACTTACAGAACTTGGTATAAAGCTTTTTCTCCCTCAACATTTCCAATACCATTCTCAAATGCTCTTCATGTTCCATCTTGCTCTTTGAGTATACCAATATATCATCAATAAATACGATCACGAAGAGGTCCAAATATGGCTTAAAAATACCATTCATCAAGCTCATGAACGCAGCAGGGGCATTCGTAAGACCAAAAGACATCACTACAAATTCGTAATGCCCATACCTCATTCGAAAAGCAGTCTTTGGCAAATCCGTTGCCCGTATTTTCAACTGATGATAACCGGATCTCAAGTCAATCTTAGAGAAGACACAAGCACCTTGTAACTGATCGAACAAGTCATCAATGCGAGGAAGAGGATACTTGTTCTTTATGGTTACCTTGTTCAACTGCCGGTAGTCTATGAACATCCGAAAACTCCCATCCTTCTTCTTCACAAACAAAACCGGAGCACCCCAAGGGGATGCACTTGGTCTAATGAAGCCGTTGTTCAATAACTCTTGAAGTTGTGCCTTTAACTCTCTTAACTCCGCGGGAGCCATTCTATAAGGGGGTATAGAAATGGGGCGAGTAACGGGTTCAATATCAATACAAAAGTCAATATCCCTATCCGGTGGCATACCAGGAAGATCTGCAGGGAACACATCCAGAAACTCACGAACTACTGAAACCGACTCAATCGATGGTACTTGGGTAGTGTCATCCTTGAGATGTGACAAGAAAGCTAAACACCCTTTACTAACCATTTTCTTAGCACGAAGAAAGGAGATGATACGTACCGGATTGGAAGTGTAGTTACCCTCCCACACTAACGGGTCTGTCCCAGGCTTGGCTAACGTCACCGTTTTAGCATTACAATCCAAGATTGCAAATTGCGGAGAAAGCCAAGTCATACCCCGAATCACATCAAAACCATCCATTTCTAAGATAACCAAATCTACATAAGTGTTGCTCCCCACAAAGTTTACCAAACAAGACCTATATATCTTTTCAACTACCACGGACTCACCCACCGGAGTAGAGACACGAATAGGCATATCAAGTAATTCACAATGTAAAATTAGACCATTAGCAAATGAGGAAGATACATAAGAAAATGTGGATCCAGGATCAAACAATACAAAAGCCATGCAATCACAAACCAAAAGATTACCTGTGATGACAACATCAGATGCCTCCGCTTCAGACCGCCCAGGGAAAGCGTAACAATGGGCCCTATCGTTCATCTGTCCGTTGCCCCTACCTTGTGGTGATGTAGTGGCTCCAGTTTGCCCATCACCTTGGCCATTTTGGTGACCACCATTTCCTCGATCACCACGTCCTCCAGAATAACGGCCTCTGCCATGACCACCTCTACCTCTAACATTTGGAGGTCTGTAACTCTGTTTTGGACAATATCTCTTAATATGTCCAATCTCCCCACATCCATAGCACACTCTGGGTTCATGCATAGGTCTCTCAGAGAAGTGTTGACTGGTCGGAGGTGGACCCCCAACTACAGTCTGTAGTGAAGACTGAATGGGTCGAACTGCGTAACTTCCCAAACCCTGTCCTTTAGTGTAAGAACCAATAAACTCACCTCCCTTCCAAAAACTTTTTGATGTAGATGTTGTGGTGAAATCGTCTGGCTTCACTCCTTTCACTTCTATCACAAAGTCTACCACTTCTTGGAAGGATTTTGCCGTTGCCGCTATCTGTAAGGCCGAAATCCGCAATTCTGACCTCAACCCCTTCACAAACCGGCGAATCCGCTCTTGAGGACTGAAACAAAGTTGAGTGGAATATATGGATAGTGCACGAAACTTAGCCTCATAAGCATTAACCGACATCCTACCTTGCTCTAGGCTCAAGAACTCATCCCTTTTCCTATCCCTCAAAGTCCGGGGGATATACTTCTCCATAAACAAACTAGAGAATGTGGCCCAAGTCATAGGTGGTGCCTCTATTGGTTGACACTCGATATGTGACCGCCACCACATTTTGGCATTCCCTTGAAACTGATAAGTCACAAACTCCACACCAAACCGTTCTACTATACCCATCTTGTGTAGTAGCTCGTGACAGTCAACCAGAAAATCATAAGCATCCTCCGATTCAGCACCCTTGAAGACCGGAGGTTTCAATTTCAAGAACTTACTGAAAAGTTCATGCTGATCATTTGTCATTATAGGCCCAGTAGTCAGACGTGGAAATGTGCCTATGTCCAATGGAACATCCATGCGGGGAGCCATAGTAGCCGCATGTTGTACTTCTGAAACCGGAGGTGTTGGCGCAGAAAACACTGGAGGTGCCTGACCTTGATCAGATAACCCGCTAAGATAAGCCAGAACCTGATTTATCATCTCTGGGGTAGGTTTGGGTGGCATTTCCTCATTTTGCACTTGTTTAGTTTCCCCATCCTCCCCTTCTCTTATAACTTCCTCAGTCGGTGGAGGAGTCACTGCCCTAGTATCAGATGGGCTAGGTATTCGTCCTCTTCCCCTAGAGGACGTCCTCCCATGACCTCTTCCACAGCCCCTCGCCGCTGTTCTTCCTCGAGCCACAGCCCCAGTGGCTGGCTTAGTTGTTTCTTGTCTGGCCGTAGTCGTTGCTCTAGTTCTAACCATCTGCGAAAGAGAGTGAAGATTGTCAGATACCAATTCGTATCGCCTAGAAACCAATTGGACTCAAGTAGTAGCACGAAAGAAAGAATGAAAGAGTCAAATTTTCCTAATGTCTTATAGCCTCTCAAGGAAAAGTAAAGGCGTCCCCCTACCGTTCCTTAAGACTCAACTAGACCTGTTCTTGTGTGATGAGACCAACAAACCTAATGCTCTGATACCAAGTTTGTCACGACCCAAATCGAGTTGCGACTGGCACCCACACTTACCCTCCTATGTGAGCGTACTAACCAATCTAAACCTTAACATTTCAATATAATATAAACAGAAAGTAATGCGGAAGACTTAAACTCATAAGTAAAATCAATAATCAACTTCTATAACTCAAAAACTTATCATTATCCCCAGAATCTGGAAGTCATCATCACAAGAACATCTATAATCAAATTACTAAACTAAGAGTATTCTAAGAAGCTAAAAATACATAAGAAGCTAGTCCATGCCGGAAATTCGAGGCATCATGACTTGAAGAAGATGATCCAGTCCAAGCTAGAAGCATTAGCTCACCTTGAATTTCCGATGTAGTAAGACATGCTTGAATTACTGTTGAGTCAAAGATGACGGCACGTTTGCTACACTCCACAAATAAATAAGAAGAAAACAATAAAAGTAGGGGTCAGTACAAAACACGGGTACTGAGTAGACATCACCGGTAAACTCAAAATAGAGAACAGTATATATCAAGTAATATCATAAATCAACTATAAAACTCAACATGTAGCAACAACAAGTACTATAATCATCAATAAGTACCATCAAGTTCATCCATGAGGGCTCAAGCCTCAATAACATACTCGTTTGGGAATTAAGTTTATTAGATTGAGTATATTAATATCTTTCAAGATTCTTTATCTTTATTCCCCTCGTGTCGGTACGTGACACTCCGATCCTCATATACTATCCTGGTACCGGAACGTGGAACCCGATCTATATTCTATCCTGGTGTCGGAACGTGACACTCCGATCCTCATATTCTATCCTGGTACCGGAATGTGGCACCCGATCCATATTCTATCCTGGTGTCGAAACGTGACACTCCGATCCTCATATACTATCCTGGTACCGGAACGTGGCACCCGATCCATATTCTATCCTGGTGTCGGAACGTGACACTCCGATCCTCATATACTATCCTGGTACCGGAACGTGGCACCCGATCCCCTAATCTCACAACTTTCATTCATCAAGCCTTCTTTTTTACCAAGGCATCATCATTAACAAAGTAGATTAGGGTTTCTTTTCAAGATTTGGGATTCAATAGCTTCATCATGCTCATTTATTCATAATTACATAATCACATCATTCATGCAAGCATACAATTAAGCATATAGAAGGGTTTACAATACTACTAACAAATATCATTCACTATTAAGAGTTTACTACGAATAGCATGAAAACCATAACCTACCTCCACCGAAGAATTGTTTCAAGCATGAATTTTCCCAAAGCTTTGTTTCTCCCTTCTTGTTCGATTCACTCTCTCTCTCTTGTTCTTTCTATTTTCTTTATTCAAACCCTCTTTCTTTTACCCTAATTAGTATATAATTTAGAATAAAAGATGGCAATAATACCCAACTAATTAACTTAGGGTTACCTCTTTTAACCCCTCAAGAATTTTTGTTATTAATATAACCCCACGAAATCTATAATTAAGGAAATAATAGTCCAAAAACGTCCCTTAAAACTTCACCAGAAATCCGACTCTGCCTGGGATTTGCGCAACCTGTGACGGGCCGTCGTGCCGGCGATGGTCCGTCCTGCAGGTCGTCGCAAAGTTCAGAAAATGGATTTTCACTGAAGTCTCTGTGACGGTCCGTCACGCCTGTGACAGTCTGTCATGCCTGTGACGGTCCGTCCTGCCATTCCGTCACGAAGTTCAGAGAGTCGATTTTCAGTACCCAATTTCGGATTTTCTAAGTGTTTTGAAACGAGACCCTGCGACGGTCCGTCGTGCCCACGACGGATCGTCGTTTGGTCCGTCGCCTCAGCCTGTTTTTCCAGAATTGAAGTTTGTTGCTCAAAACGACTAAACCGGTCATTACACCATTTCACTCCCTTTTAAACTTCCAAAGATCATAACCCCTCTCTCTCTTACAACCAATCATTTTCTCCAAACTCCTCAATTCCTATAATTCACTATCTACTAGTCGGTGTCTGCTGTTGTGGGTGTCTACTTGATCACCAAGTACCTTCCTCGCTTGTTTTTCCTATATTCTCAAGTATGTGTCGCTTATTTTTACCCATTTACTTTGCATTTTTTGGTTATCAATTAGTCCTAGCCTAGTTCTTATTGATGGTTTCACTCATTAATACAAATTCTATCTTACCTAGGTTGAGAATCCTCAAAATTTCTGTGTTAAAACTCTAGAAATAGGTGCTTTAGCACTGCTAGTTTACTAGATATTCGGGTTAGACAAATGTAGGTTAAAACACTACTAATTCTATTTTGGTCATAGGGGATGAATGGGGCATCCCCAGTTCAATCACTAAGTTACAGAACGAGACCCCAACAACGGACCGCCGTACCCACTATAGGCCGTCATTGGGTCCGTTCCAACAGCTCTAACTGCTCTCTGTCCAATTTTTGCCAAGTGTCGACCAACGTACCTATGCAACGGTCGTCGTTCCCACGAAGGTCCGTCCCGCACAACCGTTCTGGTTGTCAGAGACCCTTTTCCTAAGGTTCTCTCACTTTTCTCTAAGTGTCCACCAACGGCCACATGTTACGGACCGTCTTTCCCACAATGCTCCGTCCTGCACAACCGTTGTGGTTGTCAGAGACCCTATTCCTTAGGGTCTCTCACTTTTTCTAAGTGGCCACAAACAGACACATTCGACGGACCGTCCTTCCTACAACGATCCATCCTGCACAACCGTTCTGGTTGTCAGAGACCCTGTTCTTAAGGGTCTCCATTTTTTTTCCAAGTGTCCTCCAACAGACATCCACGACGGACTATCATACCCACGATTGTCCGTCCTGCATAACCGTTTTGACGGTCAGAGACTTCTCTATTAAGGGTATCTATACTTTTTCCAAGTGTCCTCCTACGAACAACTATGATGGACCATCATACCCCCGTTGGTCCATCCTGCATGACCGTTATGACGGTGAAAGACCCCTCCCCTAAGGGTCTCCATATTTTTTCAAGTGTCCTATGATGGACACCTACGAGGGACGGTCGTACCTGTGACGGTCCCTCCTGCATATACTGGCATACTTGTCAGAGACTCTCCTTTAGAGTTCTCCATATAAATATAGTCCAAGTAAGACCACGACGGTCCGTCGTACTCACGATGGACATTATGACGGTCCGTCGTATTCACAACGATCCTTCACCTGGTCTGTCGTGTTTCACTGTTACTATAGAAATGTCATTACATCTTAACTCTTTTATTTATTTTGTGTGATTTTGTGTGATTATTTTAGTACTTATATTGATTCTTTACAGGTAATATCTATTATGCCACTAAAAAAAGATCGAGTCCATGCACGCGGGCGATCAAAGTTTTTCCCCTCGTATGCCTTCCTGGTCATTGTCTCATATGATGAGCGTGACCCCTAGTACGTGCCCCCATGCACTTCCACCCCATCCCGAGCTGCACGTGCTGCCAGAGCCACCCCCAAAAGGTTGTGTCCGGCGTAGTCACTGCCTCCTAGTTTGATGAGGAGCGCACACTGACCGGCACACCTTCTAGGTCAACTACTAATGAAGAAGGAGCTTCTGGCTCCTTAGGAGTTTCATGGTCAGAGGAAGCCTCCAGATCTGTTAAGGTTCCCGCACCCGCCACCGCTGCAGAGTTTGCCTCATCTTATAAGGCTGACAGTTCAGAATCCATGCCCGGTTCACCAACTCGTGCTCTCACCTCGGTTACCGACCAACCTAACTGGTGGTGTGTCAAAGGGCAGTATCAAATCTATTCCGACGCAAAGTTGCTGAATTAAAAAATAGTCATGACACGGACACTTACATTGGAGCGGCGGGTCCTTATGGGAAATCTCCTAACCATGATAAAGATCCACAATCTCTTCACCAGACATCTACTAGAGTGGACAGCGCGTCCGTTGGGACATTATAGTGAAGATTTGGTCCGAGAGTTCTACGTCTCCTACGTAGAAACTCCCAGAACACAAATTGATAGGCGGGGTTCCCCTGCCAAACAGGCCTCGCTAGATCAGGACAGAGTACGTGGAATTTTGTTGATATCTCCCCGCCTGCCATCGGCTGGTATCTATACGGCGAGAATGTTGATGCCAATCGAACCCCTCTCACCGCCGAGTTGGACGACCAATGGCATATTGTAAAAGATGGCCAAATCCTACGTGAGCCATCGCTAAGAAAGACCACCAAGAGGTGGATGGTCCTGCAATTGTCCGTTGATGGAGAGGGTGCTGACTGGGTGATCGAGCCGAAGGGAGCCATCAAGAAGGCCAACTTGACCTTCACGGCAAAGTTTTTGTGGTTGATTGTCCGCCACTGCCTTTCCCCCACAACCGCTGATAATATAGTCACATACGATCGAGAATTTTTTATGGTGGCGATGATAGCCGGGTTTGAGGTGGATTTTACTTGGCTTCTACAGGCTGTTATGTACGAGAGGGCTTTTACGGTCACCGGTACATACCATTTCTCGTGCATGGTATTTTCTCTATGCAGGTCCGCATGTGTGCCTATATGGCACGTTGATCTGCTTAGGACACCACAGGGCACTGTTGATATCGGCCTCATCAGTGTTGAGGCCAATGAGTTAGCTCTACGAAGAGGGCGCTGTCTAGAGTTGCCTCAACTTGGTGACAATCTGGCTTATACGGTAGCACATGACCACACGGCTACACAGGCAGTTTCCAGTGACACTACCCTGGTCGAGTCTATCCTGGGTAGTAGCACTGCCCCGAGCTCCTATCGCACAGCCTCTTTCCTCGCTCTGGTCCCGCTTGCTAGTGTCCAGAAATTAGAGCCAAAGATGGCTACACTTCTGCATCACATCCAGCCTTGGATCAGAGGTCTATTGCTGAGGAAGAAGAGCGCTTGGAGCGGAGAATGGTCCAGCACACAAAGCGGAAGATCGTTGAGGTTCATCAGCGCTTGGACGCTTTTGATGCTGAGCTTCAAGAAACAATGGCGGGGACCTCGGGCCTTCACAAAATGAACGGTCTCACCAGGAACAATACAAGCACCTAGATGTAAATTCTCTGGCCCCATGCCCCCCCCCCCCCCGAAATCAGATTGGCTTTTTTCTTGTGGAAGGTCCATCCGTTTTTGTTTTCAAATAAGACTAAGGCGTGAAAAAGGTTGTGGGTGTTAGCCTGACAATCCCCTTAGGTGGATGTGTCGATCCCTTAGCCTGCGGTCGACACTCTTCGCACAAACATCTACATGATCATAGAGGATAGGGTGCCTGAGTCTGAGGCCCCTTCTGCAGAGCCTGCTGAAGACACATTGACGGGGGCCCTATTCGGCGTATATTGAGATTTGATGATTAGGAATAACTTAAAGACATTTTAAAAAGGGACTTTAGCTTAGCACAAAGTGAACAAGATATCAGCGGTGTCCCTTCCTGATGTGGCAAGGTAGGTTCCCTATTATTCTCGGGAGATGGAGACTACAATGCAAATGTGCATAAAGAAGGTTTGTAGTATATCTCCTAGTTCCTTAATTATGTTGCCCCCATAGGAATACTAGTAAGTTGATCCACCTAGAATATTATGTTCATGTTTTAGTTCTACCTTCGAAAGTAGAGCACGTTCATTCTATGTAGGGTTTCATGACATCAAATTCCATGTTTAGCTCACATGGTCGATTATTGGTTAAGGCGATTGTTCTCGTAAGTAAAATTAATGAATGAAGTAATGAAGATTGAAACTAATCAGGACTTAAGGGGTTCTTCTTAGTGTAGGTAGAGGTATGAGACTCTATGTATACATTGCACAAGTTGGCCTTGAGGGGAATCCTAGGAGGTTTTTCTTATCCACTTATGCTATCATGAAAAGTATCTATATGATATTGCTCTTATATTATGTTAGCTTCATTTGGTGAATATGATATTGGTCTAAATTGTTATATATGATGATGACTACACATGATGGCATGTATATGAATCAAGGCATTACATATGATTTCTTTTCTTGTTTACTTGATTATGTCGGGTCATGAGGCTTCACATGAGCATTGCAATTGTAGTCTTGGTATGAGATTGTTGGTAAGGGTCTTGTGTGTTGATGATATGAACGATTGGACATGAAATGTATATATGACTTTATGATGATGTAATCCTTGTTTACGAACATGCCTTATGTTGTTGTGATGCTTCACTTGTATATGCTCTATTGTGTGTGAACAGAGGCTTTCAAATTGACTTAGCATGTTTCCAAATAATTGAATCCCTTTTTTGCCTTATTTCAAAGGTTTTATGTGCATATGTGTCCACACATAGTTCGAGTGGTTGTACTAACCCATATTCTTTATAATTCTACTAATATGTAGGTTCGGACCGTTGAGTTGCTTGGAGGCAATTTCCAAGAAGAGTTGGACATCTTTTCCCAAGTTGTTGGTGAGTCCTTAATGTCGAGGATGGTTCCACTTATCTAGATTAGTAGGATTGCTTATGTCTAAAGAAACTTGTTCTTTCCTTATTCTTGAGACTATTATTGTAAGCCTATATGTGGCATAATGTACTTGTGTAAGGGCTACGCCAAAATGTTGTGATTCTCTATAGATGGTTATATGTGACACAAGTATTAGACTATTGAATGAACTGACGTTGCTAAATGAGAAGTCATGTAAACATCGTAAGTGAGGAGTCTATGTAAACTCCATATATGATACGTGAGAAGTCTAAGTATATTTCAATATATAAATGTTTTATGTTATCCACATTTTCTATACCTATGATATTTCATGATGTATGTTCAGGACTAGTCGGAGGACTTTTCGAGGAGGAATACACCAGTTACGTCTAGGGGGTGCACACCGATCGTGACAAAAACGTAAGTCTTGGGCGAAAAAACCCGATGCCTGGATGATTTTAATTTATTTTAAACCTTTTTCTCTTTAAATAATATTTTCTATTATTGGTATAATAACATTTGTCAAAAAGTAATGATGATATTTTTTCTTCATTATTGATTATTAATACATATCTCAAATAAATATAATTTTTGTATAATATAGGTTATTTGTAAAATTTAAATTTGTAAAATTATTGAAAGACGTACTTTTGATTACTTTATTAGTAATAAAACTATAAAATATAAATTACATAAGACTGTGACTCGTAGATCTATGAGACTTACCATTCGTGTCTCGTGGCTTACACCCAGGCCAATAGTGTATAAAATGTCTCACCTTATGTCCCCATCTTTAAAACACTACAGATAAATTTTTCAAAAATATCATTGTATTAAGCCTAAAATATTCAACCTTTAAATCACATGTTGCAATGAGGGACTTATACTTTTGCACGTCTAAGAAGTAGTGAGAGTAAAAGAACTACGTCATTCAATTACACGTATTAAAAATAACTTTTTATATTACAACGTTGTAATTTAAGGGGCCAACTTTGGTACTTCCACTTAGAAATTCACTCAAACGATTTTAACAACTCGTTAATAAGTTAAACTTGCTTCTTGTAGTAAACTATAACCACACGACTACTTGCTTCAGTCGATAAATTATTACAACCCAAGAAAAAATCTAGAACAACTAAACAAAGACTGATAACCCTACTTTAACTACCCGAACATCACATAAATTGATTCACCAATTTAGTCCGATGGGTGATGTTGAACTAATAACTCTTGTCTTTAACTAATCAAACAACAATATGAAATAGTACAAACTCAAAAATAACTTATAAACCAGCTTTCGATGTTGCGATGATTGAAGTTTTGCAGTTTTACTTCAACGACCAATTTTCTTAAGATGATGAATTTTGTGAATACACAATTTTATGTGGTTATGCAACGATACATTAGGTAATTTTGACTATTAATAATTCTTAATTCAAAAAGGACTTTTCCCATAGATTCTAAATGTGTATTTTCATTAAAAATCTTTTTTTATTGAAAAAAAATTAAGTGTTTGACAAACGTGAAAAATGCTTTTGAATAAAAGCAGAAATAGTGGTTTTGCTCGTAAGAAGACAAAAACTTCTATTTTTAAAAAAGCAGAAACATAATATTTTTTCAAAACTAAAATTTCACTTTTATATATATATGTAGTTAAACTTGCTTCCTGAAATAAACTTTACCCACACGACTAATTGCTACAAACTATAAATTATTACAACTCAAGAAAAAATTTAAAACCACTAAATCTTAAACTACCCAAACATCACATAAAATAATTCACCAATTTACTCAGATGGGTGATAATGAACTAATAACTCTAGACTTTAACTAATCAAACATCAATATAAAATATTATAAACTCAAAAACAACTTATAAACCAGCTTTCGATGTGGCGATGATGAAGCTTTGCAGTTTTTCTTCAGTGATTAATTTTCTTAAGATGATGAATTTTGTGAATACACAATTTATGTGGATCTGCAATGATCCAATAGTTCATTTTGAGTATTAATGATTCTTATTCCAAGAAAGACTTTTCGGTAAATTCTAAATAGCTATTTTATACTATCTAGCGGGTAAATTTTTAACAATTAATTTAGTTAATTATTAATGAGCTAAAATGATAACTTAGATCGATGTTTGACATAATTATAGCCCAGAGACCCTTATTCTCATAAAAAATAATTTTTTTTTAAAAAAAAATTACAGTTTGACATACCTGAAAAAATTCCTTCTGAATAAATGCAGAAACAGTTTTTTTGCTGGTAAAGAGATAAAAATTTCTACTTTTTAAAAAAGCAGAAACATAATTTTTTTATAGACTAAAATATTGCGCATATATATATATATATATATATATATATATATATATATATATATATATATATATATATATAAAACTTGCTTCCTGTAATAAACTATACCCACATGACTACTTGCTACAGTCTATGAATTATTACAACTCCAGAACAAATCAAGAACAACTACACAAAGACTGATAACCGTATTTAAACTACCCAAATATCACATAAAATGATTAACCAATTTATTCCCATTGGTGATGTTGAACTAATAACTCTAGTCTTTATATAATCAAACATCAATATAAAATAGTACTAACTCAAAACCAACTTATAAACCAGCTTTCAATGTTGCGATAATGAAATTTTGCAGTTTTGCTTAAATGACCAATTTTATTATTATGATGAATTTTGTGAATATACAATTTATGTGGCTCTTCAATGATCCATTAGATCATTTTGATTATTAATGACTCTTATTTCAAAAAAGAGTCTTTCGATAGATTGTAAATGAATATTTTACACTATTTAGCGGGTAAATTTTAAATAATTAATTCAGTTAATTATTTTTGAGATAAAATGATAACTTAGAGTGATGTTTGACATTGTTGTAGGGAGCCCAGAGGCCCTTATTTTCATAAAATACCACTTTTTTTTTAAAAAAAAAAAGTGCTTGACAAACCCCAAAAACTGCTTTGTAATCTAAGCAGAAACAGTTTTTTTTGCTGCTAAGAAGATAAAAATTTCTACTTTTTTAAAAAGCAGAAACATAATATTTTTCAAGACTAAAATGAAAGTTATATATGTATATATATATACACTTGATTTTCAAATTTTCTTAGGATTTGGTCTATTACACAAATTTAATTAAGAATAAGAACAAAGGATTTCGAAATTTTTAAAAAAAAAACGAATCATCAACGGAAAGAGATGGATTTGAACCCTCAGTACCATTAACTCGTACAACGGAATAGCAATCCGCCGCTTTCGTTCACTCAGACATCTCTCCCAATTAAAAAAGATAATTAATACATGAAATAGCATATTAAGATAAAGGAAAGAATCTTTATATATTATATAGATATATAAAAGTATATATATACCCACACGACTACTTGCTACAATCTATAAATTATTACAAACTCAAGAACAAATCTTGAACAACTAAACAAAGATTGATAACCCTACTTAAACTACTCAAACATCACATAAAATAATTCACCAATTTACTCCGATGGGTTATGTGGAACTAATAACTCTAGTCTTTAACTAATCAAACATCAATATAAAATAGTGCAAACTCAAAAACAACTAATAAATTAGATTTCGATGTTGCGATAATAAAGTTTTGTAGTTTTTCTTCAACGATCAATTTTCTTAAGATGATGAATTTTGTGAATACACAGTTTATGTGCCTCTGCAACGATCCACTATGTCATTTTGAGTATTAATGATGATCCACTAGGTCATTTTGAGTATTAATGATTTTTATTCAAAAAAAAGACACTTTCGATAAATTCTAAATGGATATTTTACACTATTTAACTAGTAAATTTTAAACAATTAACTTAGTTAGTTATTAATGAGCTAAGATGATAACTTAGAGCCATGTTTGACATTGTTTTAGGGAGCCCAGAGGCCCTTGTTTTCTTAAAAAAATTATTTTTTTTTTAAAAAAAATAAGTGTTTGACAAACCTGAAAAACGGCTTATGAATAGAAGCAGAAATGTTTTTTTGCTGGTAAGAAGATAAAAATTTTTACTTTTTAAAAAAGAAGAAACATAATATTTTTTCTAGACTAAAATGTCACACACACATGCGCGCGCACACACACGCACACGCACACATGCGTATACGCACACACAAAAACACAGACACACGCACACAAATATATATATATATATATACATAAAAGCTGAAAATCATGAATTTCTAAATTGAATGTTAAATTACTATAATATCTGTAACATAGGTTATAAATTTTTTGATGAGTTCCGACTTTTTTCAAAATATTGTGATTTTTCTATGAGTTCTAACTTTTTTTAATAAGGTGAGACTTTTCAAAAATGCTGGGACTTCTCGGAAATATCATGACTTTTAAAATAAGACCCAAAAAATACTTTATCATAATACCCTTTGTTGACTATAACTAGAGAGTCTTCCTCTCATTTTTCAACCAACACATTTTTTTTCTCTTCTAATCTTAATATTCTCGGATATTAAAAAATTATATGTAATTTATTTTAGTTTAAAAATATGAACTCGTAGGTTGAACGATAAATTATTATAATATCCCTAACTTAGGTTATGACTTTTTATATGAGTTTCACCTTTTATAAATGGTTGTGACTTTTCTATGAGTTCTAACTTTTTCAATAAGTTGTGATTTTTCAAAAGGGTTATGACTTCTCGGGAAATTCATAACTTTTCAGATAAATAACAAAAAAACACTGTTTCATAATATCCTTTGTTGACTAAAAATAGAGAGCTTTCCTCTTATTTTTAAACCATAATGTGTTTTTAATCTTCTACAGTCCTCATTCTTGCATTTAAAAAAAATTCATGCAATTTATTGTTGTTGAGTTAGTTCGAAGTACAACGGAACATTAGGTACTACTTTTCTGATGAAGTAAGTTGTTTTATCCTTAGATGGTATATTCTTTAACCTCGGTACTTGAAGAAAATAATTATGATTATGTAATTTTTTTCTACTTAATATATACCTTTGTATGTGATGCTCCAATACATGAAGTTGATGTGATGTATTCTAAATTCATTTGTTTTCGTTAACATTTTTTCTCGTGATGTAGATATATGTTTTTGAATATCTTTTTAGATAATTATTAACCATCTCAAGAGTTTGAAAATTTTCACGAGACCTTATATGAAAAAAGATTATTAATTTAGGAAAACATTTGCTTACCATAGAACTTTATTTTACAATAGACAACATTTAAAAATAGTTAAAATATATATAAAAAAATCTTTAGAAAGCCATTTCTTTACCTTAAAATTAAGATTATCATTAACCTATACATATAAATATTCTGTAAAGACACTTAGGGAAACTCTTAGACAATCTCAACAACAAATAAGTAAAGAATTAAATCAAGTAGATTTTGGAATAAAAGAAGTAAGAGAAAGAATTAAAATTATTAAAAACAATCCTTATTATTATAATTCAATAGAATAATATATGAGAAGACCTTATAAAAATACAAAAGAATATAAAAAGGTTAAAAGAGAATTACTAGATTTATATGTAAAAACAGATATATTATTAAAAGAACTAAAAACAACAGGCTCTAATAAAGAAATAAGTGATAAATAAAATTATATATATTTTTTAAGCTAGAATCTTAGAACAAAAACTAATAAGACATCTAATATCTAGAAATTTTCCAATAAAAAATATTTCATGAGAAATCTTCCATTTGCTTTAAGAATAAGACATGATTATTGGCTATAATATAGAAATATAGAAAAAAAGAAAAGATTACAAAGAGCAGAAAAAGCAATAAAAGCATCTCTCTCTCTCTCTCTCTCTCTATATATATATATATATATACGAAAATGAATTTTTTATACCAAAAGCTTTTTATTTTGAAAGAGATATTAATAACTACGAATATAAAAACGCTTTAAAATGGGAATTACAAGGAATTAGTCATGCTATAGATAGCTATAATAAAAGAATAAAAAAAAATTATAAAGATAATTACCCAACTACTTTAGAGTAAAATAACAATAGTAACAATAGCTTCATTAAAAAGCATAGAATACCTAGAATTACAAATCAATATAGAAAAAATATTTCAAAGATTAAAATTAGACAATATAATTAAGTGTAACTTTGACAACGGAAATCATTACTTACATACAGAAGACGCTCAATATAATACTTTAATAGATTTAATAATAAATCTCAGTGAAAATATAAAAGAATCAAACAATAAAATTATAAAAAATAGTGAGTGAACAAGAAGAAACACAAAATAAACAAAAACAAATAAATCTAAAGAAGAGATTAATAATACATTAATAGTAAAAATACAAGAAATAAAGACAGAATTAGCATCAATAAAAGAAATAGTTCTTTCATGATAGATTTAGTAGAATCAAAGACACATAGAGAAGAAATAAAACTAATAGAAAAAAGAATAGCCCTCTCATTAGATTATAAAGAATTTAATCCACCTTCAAAAGCAGATCAAATTATTATACAACAGAACAATACAATAATAGCACTTTTATTACAACTACATAATAAGATAGATAAAAACTTAAAAGAAAAATTAGAAAGTAAAAATATAGACAAAACCGGAATAGAAGAATAAAGTTAAATAAAATAGAAGTTACTCCTCAAAAAGAGAAAATAATTAAAAAAATGGATATTTTTCCAACTAGACAAAGAGATAAATGACAAGAAAAACCATGACCAAGTTACTCCCAGAATAGAATAAGTAATAATTTTTCATAAAAAATATTAAATTAAAAGACAAAAGAAGAAAACAATCAACAATTAGACGAAATAATAGACACAATAAAGATATACAAACCTTCCAACAAAATCAATTGAATTTATTGAATCCAAAAGTCTTCTATAATACAAACTCAAAATCCCAACTATATAGACATTATAGAGAAGAACAATTATTAGTATTAGGAAAAAATTATGTATCTTTACCACTCATAAATTATAAATCTGTGAAAGAAATAAAACATGTTAAAAAAATTTAATGCATATAGGATTAATAGTTATAGGAATTAAAGGATTAACTAGAAAAAATTTAGGAAGAAAGACATTAATTACAATATATGATAATAGATGGTCAGACATAAAAAAGGCAATTATAGGATTAGCAGAAGTAGATATGACTAATAATCGAGGAACTTTCTATATAAGTCCAGACTTTATGATGAATTTAAATGAATTCGGAACTCAAATAAGAATAGGAATACAAACTAAAGGATATGAGGAAATGCATAGTGGAAAAAATTTATTATTGTGTGTAGAATTTTTAGGAAAAATGATAGATAATAGTAACACTATATTTAAATTACAAATAAAAGACGTAGTAGAAGTAATGGGAAACAAAGGGATAAAATTAATAAAACGTATAAAAATAAATCCTAAAGAATATGCAGGATTAGAATGGAAATTACGAGATTTTAAAGAAAAAGAAGTTTTAATACCGGACGCTCATTTAATATATACAAATTCTAAAGGAGAACCCTCAATAAGATTTACAGATTACAATTATGAAGCTCAAAAAGACTTTGAAGAAGAAAGTGTTGTAGAAGAAATGCCTTAAGAAGGGATGAATATAGAAATAATATTAGAAGAAGACTTTGCAGTAGATTTGGCTATAGAAAAAGCTAAAGAGATAAGTAAAAACAATAAGAATAGATTATTTACATGCAAAGGATGTAAATTAAAAGACTTGAATTTAGGACAGATGATATCTCATTTTAAAATATGTGAACAAAGAACCGATAATAAAGGATATAGTTTAGAAAAAAAGTTTACAAGATAAATTAGAAAAAGCTAATAATATAATGACAGAAATACAAGAGAATGATAGTGAAATATCTGAGTTAGAATCTATACTAAGTAAAAAAGAATTAATGGAAACAACAAGTTCTAGTAGTCCATTCCAAAGAACAAATGAACAAGGATATACTGCAAATAATAGTACAGGAAATATACAACGAAGAAGAGTATATAGACAAGGAGATACTCCTATAACAGAAGTTACACCTATGGGAAAACGAATGCCTATAGAAGAACCAATAATACTCCAAGAAGGAGGAAGTAAAGGAATTTTTTTTAAATGTAGCGGCACATGACCCACAAAGATGGAATTCAGTAATAGACTTATGGAAAGGAATTGTAGTATCAGATTTCAAAAAAAAAACAAAAACTGATGCCGAAACAATGTATTAATACTTAGAAACATTCCTAGGAGAATCAACCAAAGCTCTATGGGAATCTTATAAAGTAGAATTCTCATCAGAATTTCAGTATTTAGTATCATTAGGACCAAACCCATATAATTTTACAAATAAAATACATACTTTAATAACAGGAGAAGACCCAAATAGTGGATTAGTAGCCTTACAACGAAATGCAGTAATAATACTAGAACAATTAAGTATGAGTAATTGGTATTATGTAAAAAAATTCTTAAATGATTATTTCTGTTATTGTACAATTAGCGGAAGTGCCTTTGATCAAGATTTAGGTAAAAAGTTATTCAACAAACTACCTCGATTTTTAGGAAGAGAAATAGAGTAAAGATGGACTAAAAGAGAAGGAGTAGCACAAAACCCTCAAGCAAAATGGTCAATAGGACATAGAATACAACATATAATGGAAATATTACAAGAAAAATGTACTAATTTACAAATACAAAAAACAATTAAAACAAAATGAAATGAATTTCTGTAAAGATATAATATATACAACCCAAAATTATGATAAAAATCAATATAAAAGGAAAAAATATTAAAAATACAACTCGCAGAATAATAAGAAATATAATAAAAAAGGAAATTTTTTTAGAAAATCTTCAGCAAGAAAACCATATTTAAATAGGGACAGACATGTTAGAAAATATAGAACAGATAGATATTATAAAAATAAGTTAGAATGTTTTACATGTGGAAGTATAGAACATTTAGCAAATACTTGTCCTAAAATATCTAATGCAAAGACTAGAAATGCTCAATTAGTAGAGGAATTTAACGAAGCATTATTGAATGTAGATGAATATATGTCAGATAATGAACGCATTTACTCTATAGTAAGCATTGATATAGATGAGAATAATATAGAATATGATTCTTCTAATTTAGAAGGAGAAGAATTAATTAATGAAATAGGAATAGAAAATTTAAATATAGACAACCAAAAAATTAATTTTATGAATATAATAGAATTTAAACATAATTTGGAAAAAGATACAGGATTAAACAGTTATCCATCTAATTGGTATAAATGGTATAAAAGTAAATAGAAAAGAGCTAAATGTAATAAATGCTTTATAGAAGGATGTATAAGCTGTATAGAAACACAGTTAGGAATAATAACTTAGAAAAGGAAAGAGGTACATACAAATGAACCTCTAATAAATTTAAAAAATATTGGTATTAGAAGATTTGTTAAATAATTAGAAGAAAGAATAGTAAGATTAGGAAAACGAAAAAAATATTGACCAAGAACAACCACTAGATAATCAAGAATTGATGAATGAAGAATTAAATACTTTAATATGTAGTGAAGATAAAAATATAAATACTGTTAAAATATTAGCAAAACTCCAAATTTGAAAATATGAAATAGAGACTTTAGCATTTATAGATTCTGGATACACCAAAAGTATTTTAAATAAAAATATTGTACCTCCAGCATTAATAAAAACTTTAGAAAAACCACTTGCAGCTATGCAAATGGATGGAACACATAATATATATAGATACTATATAGATAAAGCTCAAATAAGTTTTTTAAATACTTGTTCAAAATTCTATAAACTGTCACGACCCAAATCTGTGCCGTGACTGGCACCCACACTTACCCTCCTATGTGAGCGAACCAACCAATCTAAACTCTAACATTTCAATATAATATCAACAGTAAATAATGCGGAAGACTCAAACTCATTAAATAAAACCAATTCATTTACTTCTAAAATTCAACATCTATTATTCCCCAAAATCTGGAAGTCATCACCACAAGAACATCTATGATCAAATTACTAAACTAAGAGTACTCTAAGAAGCTAAAACAAATAAAAGCTAGTCCATGCCGGAACTTCAAGGCATCAAGACATTAGGAAGAAGATCCAGTCCAAGCTAAAAGCGTTAGCTCACCCTGAAGATCCAGTATGACGAAGACTGGCTAGAATTACTGTTGAGTTGAAGACGACGGCACGTTTGTTGCACTCCACAAATAACAAAGAAGAAAATATAAAAGTAGGGGTCAGTACAAAACACGGGTACTGAGTAGATATCATCGGCCAACTCAAAATAGAAAACAGTATATATTAAGCAACATCATAAAATCAACTAATATCCTTAGCATGCAGCATTTACAGTTACCATAACCCTTGGTTACAACACCAAGCACATCAATGATGACTCATGCCTCCTCATCATACTCATTTGGGAATTAGGTTCATTAGATTTGAATATATTATCATCTTTCCAGATTTATTATCTTTATTCCCTTGTGTCGGTACGTGACACTCCGCTCCTCATATACTATCCTGGTGTCGTAACGTGACACTCCGATCCCCTAAATCTACGTGTCGGTTCGTGACACCCGATCCCCTAAATCTACGTGTCGGTTCGTGACACCCGATCCCCTAAATCTACGTGTCGGTTCGTGACACTCGATCCCCTAAATCTACGTGTCGGTTCGTGACACCCGATCCCCTAATCTACGTGTCGGTTCGTGACACCCGATCCCCTAATCTCATTCTATCAATTCATCAAGCCTACTCCCTTACCAAGGCATCATCAATCTCATTACTTTAGTTCATCAAGCCTTCTCCCTTACCAAGGCATCATCATTAACAAGAGATTAGGATTTTATCAAGATTTGGGATTCAATAGCTTCATCATGCTTAATATAATCACAATTATATAATCACGTTCATGCAAGCATACAATTAAGCACATAACAGGGTTTACAATACTATCAATACATATCATTCACTATTAAGAGTTTACTACGAATAGCATGAAAACCATAACCTACCTCCACCGAAGATTAGTGATCAAGCAAGCAATTTCCCAAGCTTTGTTTCTCTTCGTTTCTCCTCTTTCTCGTTCAACTTTCTCTCCCTTTCTCTTGTTCTTTCTATTTTCTTTATTCAAACCCTCTTTCTTTTACCCTAATTAGTATATAATTAAGAATAAAAGATGGCAATAATAACCCACTAATTAACTTAAGGTTACCTCTTTTAACCCCCAAGTAATTAGACTTCTTAACATTAACCCACTAACATTATAATTAAGGCACGAATAGTCAAAAATGTCCCTTAAAACGTATAAAGAAATCCGACCCAGACTGGGATTACGAAGCCTGCGACGGTCTGTCGTGCTGCTCCGTCACAGACTTCAGAGACTCAATTTCTCTGAAGAGTCTGTGACGGTCCGTCACACCTGTGACGTCTGTCCTTCCATTCCATTACGAAGTTAAGAGAGTCAATTTCAGTACCCAATTTTCAGTTTTTCTAAGTGTTTTGAAACGAGACCCTGCGACGGTCCGTCGTGCCCATGACGGTCCGTCGCCTCAGCCTGTTTTTTCAGAAATAAAATTTGCTGCTCAAAATGACTAAACAGGTCGTTACAATAGATACCAATTTACCCATCGTTCGTCCTCGAACGATCACAAGAAGGAAAACAAGGGCGAAAAGGAGTACCTGAATCTGTAAACAGATGTGGGTATCTTTCTCGCATATCTGCCTCCTTCTCCCAAGTGGTTTCTTCAACGGGTCAATTCTTCCATTGAACTTTGATGGATGCAATCTCCCTTGATCTCAACTTGCGAATTTCTCTATCTAGAATGACAACAAGTTCCTCCTCATAAGACACATTCTGATCAAGCAAAACTGAATCCCAACGGATAATGTAGTTTCCATCCCCATGGTATCTTTTCAACATCGACACATGGAATACTGGATGCACTCCGGACAGCCCTGGAGGCAAGGCTAACTAATAAGCCACCTCTCCTATGCGCTTCAAAACCTCGAAGGGACCAATATACCTTGGTCTAAGTTTACCTCGCTTACAAAACCGCATCACCCCTTTCATTGGCAAAACTTCAACAAGACTTGTTTACCCTCCATAAACTCCAAGTCTCTAACCTTCCGATCTGCGTACTCCTTCTGTCTACTTTGCGCCGCTAGAAACTTTTCTTGAATAGATTTCACTTTATCTAATGATTCCCTCAGAAGGTCAGTACCCCAAGGTCTAACTTCAAATGCATCAAACCACCCAATGGGAGACCTACATCTTCTCCCATATAGTGCCTCAAATGGGGCCATATCAATGCTTGAGTGATAGCTATTGTTGTAGGAGAACTCTGCTAAGGGTAAGAAGCTATCCCACTGACCACCAAATTCTATCACACATGCACGAAGCATATCCTCCAACACTTGAATCGTTCGCTCAGACTGACCATCGGTCTTAGGATGGAACGCAGTACTAAGGTCCAACCTAGTACTCAATTCCGCATGCAATATTTTCTAAAACTTAGAAGTAAACTGCGAACCTCTATCTGATATAATGGAGAGTGGAACCCCATGAAATCGCACCACTTCCGAGATGTAAAGTTTGGCTAACTTCTCTGCATTGTAAGTCACCTTGACCGGAATGAAGTGAGCAGACTTAGTTAACCTATCAAACATTACCCAAATAGAATCAAACTTTCCCAATGTCTTTGGAAGACCAACCATGAAATCCATTGCAATCCTTTCCCACTTCAATTCAGGAATGGGCATTCTCTGAAGTGTTCCTCCGGGCCTTTGGTGTTCATACTTTACTTGTTGACAGTTTGGACAGTTGGCAATAAAATCCACAATATCACGCTTTATTCTACTCCACCAAAAGTGCTGCTTTAGGTCACGGTACATCTTTGTTGCACCCGGATGTATCGAATACCTTGAACTATGAGCCTCTGTCAGAATAGTGTTGATCAAGTCATCGACACGGGGTACACATACTCTTCCCTTAATTCTCAAAACACCTTCCTCATCGATTGTCGCTTCTTTAGCCTCTCCTTGCAACACTTTATCTCGGATCTGGATCAATTTTTCATCATTAAACTACTTTCCCTTAATCTTGTCAAGGAAGGAAGATCTTGCCTCCACACAAGCTAAAAATTCTTCCTTCTCATTTACTTCTAATATCATAAGGTCGTTAGCTAGAATCTGAACTTCTCTAGCCAATGGGCGTCTAGAAGCTTGCAAGAGAGCTAGACATCTCATGCTTCCCGCCTTTCTACTTAAAGCATCCGCTACAACATTCGCCTTCCCTGGATGATACAAAATAGTGATGTCGTAGTCCTTCAGTAGTTCCATCCAACTCCTCTGTCTCAAGTTCAAATCTTTCTGAGTAAAGACATACTGTAGGCTACGATGATCCGTATAGACCTCACACTTAACCCCATATAAATAGTGTCTCCATTGCTTTAATGCAAACACTTCCACGGCCAATTCCAAATCATGAGTTGGATAGTTATGTTCATGCACCTTTAATTGTCTTGAAGCATAAGCAATCACATTCTTCTCTTGCATTAGCACTACACCCAAACCCGAATAGGATTCATCACAATAGACAATGAAATTCTTACCTTCCATTGGCAAGGTGAGAATTGGTGCAATAGTCAACAGAGTCTTGAGCTTCTGAAAGCTTTCCTCACACTCATCCAACCATACAAATGGAACATTTTGCTTGGTAAAGTTCGTCAGTTGGGAAGCAATAGAAGAGAATCCCTTGACAAATCGGCGATAGTAGCTAGCTAACCCAACAAAGCTCCTTATTTCTGACACATTAGTAGGTCTTACCCAATTCTTCACTGTCTCAATCTTAGAAGGATCCACCATCACTCCATCCTTAGAAACCACGTGCCCCAAGAAGGACACTGCATCTAGCTAAAACTCACACTTAGAGAACTTGGCATAAAGCTTTTTCTCCCTCAACATTTCCAAAACCATTCTCAAATGCTCCTCATGTTCCTCCTTACTTTTAGAGTATATCAGTATATCATCAATAAATACAATCGCAAAGAGATCCAAATATGGCTTAAAAATCCCGTTCATCAAACTCATGAACGCAGCAGGGCCATTCGTAAGACCAAAAGACATCACTACAAATTCGTAATGCCCATACCTGGTTCTAAAAGCAGTCTTTGGCACATCCGTTGCCCGTATTTTCAATTGATGATAACTGGATCTCAAGTCAATCTTAGAGAAGACACAAGCACATTGTAACTGATCGAACAAGTCATCAATGCGAGGAAGAGGATACTTGTTCTTTATGGTTGCCTTGTTCAACTGCCGGTAGTCTATGCACGTCCGAAAACTCCCATCCTTCTTACTTACAAACAAAACCGGAGCACCCCAAGGAGATGCACTTGGTCTAATGAAGCCTTTGCTCAACAACTCTTGAAGTTGGGCTTTTAACTCTCTTAACTCCGCGGGAGCCATTCTATAAGAGGGTATAGAAATGGGGCAAGTACCCGGTTCAAGATCAATACAGAAGGCAATATCCCTATCTGGTGGCATACCAAGAAGATCTGCAGGGAACACATCCAGAAACTCACGGACCACCAAAACCGACTCAATCAAAGGTACTTGGGTAGTGTCATCCTTTAGATGTGCCAACAAAGCTAAACACCCTTTACTAACCATTTTCTTAGCACGAAGAAAGGAAATGATACGCACCGGAATGGAAGTGTAGTCACCCTCCCACACTAATGGATCTGTCCCAGGCTTGGCTAACGTCACCGTTTTAGCATTACAATCCAAGATTGCAAATTGCGGAGAAAGCCATGTCATACCCAGAATTACATCAAAATCAACCATTTCTAAGATAACCAAATCTACATAAGTGTTGATCCCCACAAAGTTCACCAAACAAGACCTATATTCCTTTTCAGCTACCACAGACTCACCCATCGGAGTAGAAACACGAATAGGCATATCAAGTAATTCACAATGTAAATTTAGACCATTAGCAAATGAGGAAGATACATAAGAAAATGTGGATCCAGGATCTAACAATATAGAAGCCATGCAATCACAAACCAGAAGATTACCTGTGATGACAGCATCAGATGTCTCCGCCTCCGATCTCCCAGGGAAAGCATAACAATGGGCCCTTTCGTTTGTTTGTCCGTTGCCCCTACCATGTTGTGATGTAGTGGCTCCAGTTTGCCCATCACCCCGGACGTTTTGGTGACCACCATTACCTCGACCACCACATCCTCCAGAATAACGGCCTCTACCATGACCATCTCTACCTCTAGCTATTGGGGGTCTATAACTCTGTTTTGGACAATTTCTCCTAATATGTTCAGTTTCCCCACATGCATAACACTCTCTAGAGTCAAGCATTGGTCTCTTAGAGAAGTGTTGACCGGTCTGAGGTGGACCCCCAACTACAGACTGTAGTGAAGACTGAATGGGTAGAACTAAGTAACCTTCGGAACCCTGTCCTCTAGAGTAAGAACCATTAAACTCAGCTCCCTTTCGAAACCTCTTTGATGTCGATGCCATGGTGAATTCATCTGCCTTCACTCCTTCCACCTCTACCACGAAATCTACCACTTCTTGGAAGGATTTTGCCGTAGCCGCTATCTGTAAGGCTGAAATCCGCAACTCTAACCTCAACCCCTTCACAAAACGACGAATCCGCTCTTGTGGACTGAAACAAAGTTGTTTGGCTTATCTGGATAGTGCACGAAACATAGCCTCATATGCATTGACCGACATCCTATCTTGCTCTAGGCTCAAGAACTCATCCCTTTTCCTATCCCTCAAAGTGTGGGGGATATACTTCTCCATAAACAAGATAGAGAATGAGGCCCAAGTCATAGGTGGTGCCTCCGTTGGTTGACACTCAACATGTGACCGCCACCACACTTTGGCGTTCCCTTGAAACTGATAACTCACGAACTCAACACCAAACCGTTCTACTATACCCATCTTGTGTAGTAGCTCATGACAGTCAACCAGAAAACCATAAGCATCCTCAGATTCAGCACCCTTGAAGACTAGAGGTTTCAATTTCAAGAACTTACTAAAGAGTTAATGTTGATCATTTGTCATTATAGGCCCAGTAGTCAGACGTGGAAACGTGCCTATGTCTATTGAGGCATCCATACGAGGAGCCATAGTGGCTGCATGTTGTACCTCTGAGATCGGAGGTGTTGGTAAAGAAAACACTGGAGGTGCCTGACCCTGATCAGACAACCCACTAAGATAAGCGAGAACCTGATTGATCATCTCTGGGGTAGGTTGGGGTGGAAATTCCTCATTTTGTACTTGTTCATTCTCCTCTTCCTCACCCTCTCTTACTACTTCATCAGTCGGTGGAGGAGTCACTGCCCTAGTATCAGATGGGCAAGGTGCTCGTCCTCTTCCTCTAGAGGACGTCCTCCCAAGACCTCTACCACGGCCTCTTGCCGCTACTCTTCCTCGAGCTACAGCCCCAGTGGCTGGCTCGGATGCTTCTTGTCTTGCCGATGTTGGTGTTGGCGCAGTCGTTGCTCTAGTTCTAACCATCTGCGAAACAGAGTGAAGATGGTCAGATACCAATTTGTATCACCTAGATACCAATTGGACCCAAGTAATAGCACGAAAGAAAGAATGAAAGAATGAAATTTTCCTAAAGTCTTATATACCCTCAAAGAAAAGTAAAGGCGTCCCCCTACCGTTCCACAAGACTCTGCTAGACTCGTTCTTGTGTGATGAGACCAACGAACCTAATGCTCTGATACCAAGTTTGTCACGACCCAAAACCGGGCCGCGACTGGCACCCACACTTACCCTCCTATGTGAGCGAACCAACCAATCTAAACCTTAACATTTCAATGTAATATCAATATAAAGTAATGCGGAAGACTTAAACTCATTAATAAAAACCAATTCAATACCTATTATTTGCCGAAATCTGGAAGTCATCATCACAAGAACATCTACTTCAAATTACTAAATCTAAGAGTTTCTAAGAAGCTAAAAATACATAAAAGGTAGTCCATGACGGAACTTCAAGGCATCAAGACATGAAGAGGAAGCTCCAGTCCAAGCTAGAAGCATTAGCTCACCCTGATATCCGGAGTAATGAAGAATGGCTAGAGTTACTGCTGAGTCGAAGATGACGGCACGTTTGCTACACTCCACAAATAAATAAGAAGAAAACATAAAAGTAGGGGTCAGTACAAAACACGGGTACTGAGTAGATATCATCGGCCAACTCAAAATAGAAATCAATATATACCAAGTAATATCATAAAATCAACTATGATACTCAACATGTAGCAACAACAAGTACTATATCATTAAAAATTACCGTCAAGTTCACACACGAGGACTCAAGCCTCAATACCGTACTCATTTGGGAATTATGTTCATTAGATTGAGTATATTAACATCTTTCAAGATTCATTATCTTTATTTCTCTTGTGTCGGTACGTGACACACCGCTCCCTCATATTCATCAATCCTCTTGTGTCGGTACGTGACACTCCGATGCCGTACTACTATGTGTCGGAACATAACACTCTGATCCCCTAAATCTACGTGTCGGTTCGTGACACCTGATCCCCTAAATCTACGTGTCTGTTCATGACACCCGATCCACTAAATCTACGTGTCGGTTTGTGACACCCGATCCCCTAAATCTACGTGTCGGTTTGTGACATCCGATCCCCTAAATCTACGTGTTGGTTCGTGACACCCGATCCCCTAATCTACGTGTCGGTTCATGACACCCGATCCCCTAATCTCATTCTATCAATTCATCAAGCCTTCTCTCTTACCAAGGCATCATCAATCTCATTACTCTAGTTCATCAAGCCTTCTCCCATACCAAGGCATCATCATTAACAAGAGATTAGGTTTTTATCAAGATTTGGGATTCAATAGCTTCATCATGCTTAATATAATCACAATTATATAATCACGTTCATGCAAGCATACAATTAAGCACATAGCAGGGTTTACAATACTATCAATACATATCATTCGCTATTAAGAGTTTACTACGAATAGCATGAAAACCATAACCTACCTCCACCGAAGATTAGTGATCAAGCAAGCAATTTCCCAAGCTTTGTTTCTCTTCGTTTCTCCTCTTTCTCGTTAAACTTTCTCTCCCTTTCTCTTGTTCTTTCTATTTTCTTTATTCAAACCCTCTTTCTTTTACCCTAATTAGTATATAATTAAGAATAAAAGATGGCAATAATAACCCACTAATTAACTTAAGGTTACCTCTTTTAACCCCCAAATAATTAGACTTATTAACATTAACCCACTAACTTTATAATTAAAGCAGGAATAGTCAAAAACGTCCGTTCAAACGTAAAAAGAAATCCGACCCAGACTGGGATTACGCAGCCTGCGCGGCCCGTCGCGCCTGCGACGGTCCGTCCTGCTGCTCCGTCACAGACTTCAGAGTCTCAATTTCTCTGAAGAGTCTGTGACGGTCCGTCCTTCCATTCCATTACGATGTTCAGAGAGTCGATTTCAGTACCCAATTTTCAGTTTTTCTAAGTGTTTTGAAACGAGACCCTGCGATGGTCCGTCGTGCCCATGACGGTCCATCGTGGGGTCCGTCGCCTCAGCCTGTTTTTCCAGAAATAAAATCTGCTGCTCAAAACGACTAAACAGGTCGTTACAGAACATCATTTCACGAGACGGTGGGGCCCAGAATTGTTCCCCACGAAGATGATAAGATTCATTTTTCATTTGAAATCCGAAGTTTAAATTCCGAAGTTTAAAGTCTGAAGATCTCTATAAAAGCAGGCATTATCAAGAGAAGAAAGACAAGGCGAAGAAAATCACAACAAGAAAATCCCAAAATATTTAACCTCTTTCCTCTTTATAAATTACCTTTTTATAAATAAGTTTGTGTTTAGAATATATAAAGATTTCAGTTCTTTGTTTATAAGTTTGTTTTTCTTCAAAGTTTGGAAACTTTTCGGATTTCCCGAAAGGGAAACTTTACTCTGTTTTAAATAATGTAAGTTTCATATTTAAGTTTCTAGTAAACTTCCCATATATGTAAATTATGTGTGTTTATTTCATGTAATATGTTAATTTGATAAATTTATGTAAATTTATGAATATCATCATGAATCTATATTACTTAGTATATGGTTAGTTTCATAGCCTCTTAAAAGTATCGATGGATTAACCTGTAAATTCCTAGGATATTGTCAGGTTAAAACGTTCTTGGAAAAGAACTATGAATAACCAAATTCAGGGTGTGGTTAAAGAAGACTACTTTTAAGAACAAAAGCTAAGAGAAAGAAATAAACAATAATAATAGATTCATGAATGGACAAAGTCCATAAAATATATATATATATATATATATATATATATATATATATATATATATATATATATATATATATATATATATATATATATATATCGAGTTAAAAGATTTTATAACTTGAAAATACATAATTTTAAATGTTCTGAATTCTTTTTTTAAACAAAAACTCACGAGAAATGTTAAAGTATGTGAACATATATATAAATCATTTAAATCTTAACATTGACAAAAAAAATTCATATTCATTAATATGGAATAAATATTTTCATGTTGTCCCTATACTAATTAATATTTTAAAAAATAAAAACATTAATTAAAAGTCCTATTTATTTATTCAAGTATAAATTTATTATAAATTCAGCTATTGCAGATTAATTCTCTAATTATGACATTACAGACTTTGTTAGTTATTACTAATTATTGCAAACATTATTTACATTCTTTTGTACTATTTAGTTATAATATTAAGAATCCTCATAGTTATTACATCAATTGTTTCTATCTTTTTATCATTCCTTATATTAACTTTTGACCAATAATATTTTATATTACTATACCACCCCTATATATGTATTGAAACCCAGTATTTGCCTACATTTTCAAATTCCTAAATTTTAAGTTCTATTTATTCAATAGTTCAAATTTTTTTTATTTTAAATAAATTTATCGATATCTATCTTTGTTTGTCAAAATAAGAATTTTTTATCAATTAATTTTAATTACATTATTTTTTGTTCCTGTCGATTGAAGAGTTAAAATATTTGTTCTTATTGATTAAAATATTATTTTTGTTAAATTGCATATTTTTACATGTCATCAGTTACATTCATTATCATATTTAATATGCATTTTACTTCTTACATTTGTTATTATTCATTTATATTTTTTGCACAATAAACAAATTTATTTAAATAGAGATAAGATGTGCATATACAGATTGACCAACGATTTTAGGCCACAATAAAGAGCCCATAATTTGAGATCATTATATAACAATTCCCTATTAAAGTAATTTCTTGGTGAAAAACAAAAAGGGTGGTGGATAAGATTTTAGGGGGTAATTTTTCATGATTTTGATAGTTTTCAAAAATTATTTCTTTATTGTTAATTATCTTTTCACAAGTAAATGAATTTCAACCAGAATTGAACGAGTCCACCACTGAAAACCCCATTACTTTTCTCCTTGTTCTTGCGAGTAGCTTCTTGCTCCAAGGATTTATTTCTCAACCAGTTTAGCACCATTTCTCCACCCACAAACAACAAACAAAACATCAGAATCGCGAGCCAAACCATCGGCTCCTTTGTCCGTCAAGAAGACCACGTAAAACAAAACTAAAAACATATAACAAAACTCCTTTACACTCCATTTCCGGAGAAAAGGCAACAACAACACACTAACCACTAGAAACAACCATTGAACATTTCCCTGAACATACCCACTAGAATCCCATTGGAGATAACCCCAAAACAATCATTATTTACCCTTTCTCCTCCAACTCCAACGAGCTCTTTGATTAGCAACCATCTACGAGTTTCCATCACCAACCAACACAAAAATCCCAACCCAAGATAGCAACAATAAAACGTACTTCAGCAAACAACAACTCCAAACATCATCTCAAGCAAAATGAATCTCGATGTTACGACCCAAAAATATAATAATGTGATATTAGATACTAACGAGTTTGTCATGACCAGGGAGCACCCTTTAAAAGTAACATGGTGTAATTGACCTGTCGGAGGTCATATACAAGCCCATAGTCATCATTCATCGCATTGTCATAGTTTATTAAGCGAAAAATTAAAATTTTTCATAACACATCATACGCTAGAAACATAACTTCATATATATATATATATATATATAATATAAGTCATAATACATAGTTATAAAGAAGCCCTTCTGCCATCATAGACATAAAATCAATAGAGTAGAATAGGGACACGACTCTAAAAATATTACATAAAGATCTAGCTATTACATAAATTTTAATAATAAACAACACATAGGAGATACTTCAATCATAAGGACCCTTTTGTTGAGCTTGGGAAGCATGTATGAATCCCTTCACTTTACCGACATCCTTTAAGCATCCATTAACTACACTTTGTGTAGAAAGGTGTAGAAGAATGGTGTAAGTACAAGAATGCACTAAGTATGAAAACCATGCAAACACATGCATTAAAAAGGACACTCTTCTCAGAAAATCATGCATCATGCCTTTCAGTGAAACTTCTAAAAAATATTGCTATGATAAGCGCAACATAGCCCATACACTCTACATAAGCATAAACATTGTTCACAACATCAAAAAATCAACATTATTCATTTAAATATCATTTAGTATTTCATAACATTATCTTTTGTTTTACCTTTAGTCTTTTAACCCACTAATAACCCTCTAGTAACACTTGGTGCAATTAACTAATAGTGTTCCATTCAACCATCCACTCTCAAGAAAAACCTTAAGGTCACCAAGGTGAACATGCACATAATCTTCATATACTTACACATAGGCATTCATAGGTACATAGTATATCCTAAGACAACTTCTTCAGATATCAACCAACATGTTCCATGAACCACATATAAGACTCACTTCAAAATCACATGCAATTCAACACTACCAATAACATTATAATAGGCCGTATTCAACAATAAAACACTTGGACTTCATTTCATATAAGCATCACAAGACCTTACTCATAATCCTAATCTATGTCTACTAGTGCAATGTACATGTAAAGTTCCGTAACCTCGCACATACTTAGTAAACTCATAAAGAGAAAACAAGCCTATCATGTATTTCATACATAATTATTACAAATATAGTAAACTACATACATAAGTAGGACCTTCATCATATCACAAGTAAAACCAACATCATGCATATTCAAGGTGAGAACTCATCATATAGCCACACTAGGACTCATATATGCATATTAAATACAATTAGGTCAATAACAAAATGATATACATAAAAGATATTTAAATATATATATACATATAGAGAACCTTCCTAAAACTCTCTTCAATAGCTACTTGTGCTATTCAAAGTTAATGTCTCATACCCTAACCTACACTAAGATACATCCCTTAGGTTATCCTAGTTAGTGTTCATCACTTTACTTCCATTTTCCATTTTATTTCAGGGAAATCCTAGCTTTAAACAACAATAAGACCATGTCAGCATACATGGAATCCGATGTCATCCCCTCACTTAAAAAGACGGTATCTTACTTGCCAAGGTAAGACTTGAATACTATGATAACATACTAGGTGTTATCACTTGCTAGATCCCATATGGAAACATAGAGGTATATATCGAAACCCTCTTAATTCTTATTTATCCACCTCGTGAGGAATATGGAGAACAAACCTTCCTTTTTGGAAGGGGCACCCCTTATCATGAAGTTCATTTGGTGCTATGACGTCCTTACATTGAAAAGTGTTATTAACCTCACTTCATAAAAAATGTCTTTAGGAGGTTTCACTCCTCATATGCTTAGATCATAGGTTATAGATGAAAATTTCCTTTCATCAACCTAAATCATGTGAGAAAACCATTCACATGGACATAGAGTACTCAAGCAATATCTAGTTTAGATTAAACTTGACAATACCTTCAAGAGACTCCCTCTTTACTAGATTATCATACATGCTTCATTATATGCATTCATGTGTCTATATATGTAGTCACATGAGAAGACCTTTCACATAAACACATTTAGATACTACACACATGCATACTTCATCATATCATATAATTTCATGTTCATAGCTTTATCATGCGTTAATATTCATGTACATATATTAATTACCCTAGGAACTATTCTATCAAGATAGAAATGAGCAATGTGCAGACAATGTCCCATACTCTTGCCTACACTAGTACACCTATTAAGTCATAATAGTTATGATACATAAAATATTTCATGGACATATACTTTACATGCATAGTAGTAGACATGAGTGCATATGAGAATTATCTTTTCATTTGACCCCATGAACCTATACTACCTATAATCATGCATAAGGTGTGAGTGTATGTACATTGGTCAACATGATCACATAATGACAATCACCATTACGTTGAGGCAGCCACCCTCTTAATACCACAAAAAATCTACATCCATGCATAGACCACAAACCACATTATTACCTAAGAGGCAAGTCATCTTCAACATTGCATCCAATACTCCTAACATTAGCTAAGATCACATATTCAAATAGGGGTGCATAGGTAGGGGGTCGTTCGGCAATAATATTCATTACCATCAAATGTTTTAGATCCTACCTTATTCTAACATTATCATTCGATTACCAATACATGATCAATGGACCCTAGATCATGAACTAGAATGGAAGATTAGGGATATACTTTAACATATATGATCATAATAACGACACTTAACACATAAAGTACCTTCAAGGACATGATCACACCATATGGATAATATTTACAAGAATTTAAACACCTCCATCATAAGTGTACCATTCTAATCAATGTTATACGAGGCCAATTAATAAAAACTCACCTATTCTAAAAACTTTGATCATCATTGATCAATACTTATAATTCATCAATAGTTCAGATATAAGGTAGTAGCTAAAAGTACTCATAACACAAAGGAAATCATGATTCAACCATCATAGGATCAAGATCAAATTCTCTAAACATTACATCATCAATTTTATAGAAGGTGGATGAATATAGGCCAAACCTTCAAACATTTATCCTTATTGATCAATTACCCAACAACTTATTATCAAATGACGTAAAGGAATATAGAAATAAGTAATTCATTACAATCAAAACATAAGTCAATTATCATCTAATATACATAAAAATACTCACATTATATCATAGCTTGAGAATTTTAGAGTATCATGGGATTAAAAATAAATTTGATTGAAATTAATCTTTAAAATAGTTGATAATAATCAATTTATCATAAACATGCTTTTGAAATAAATCTGAGAAAGACCCCATGACTAGATTGAAAATTGGGAATTTTGGGGTTCAAATCACTTTCGAAATTCTTTAATTGAACTCCTTAGATGAATGTATAACGACTGATTAAGTATAAACATACCTTATTTATTGAATACCCATGTAAAATTTGAGAATAAACCATGAAAATTCAGCCCCTAGCTTTAAGCTTTAATTTTCCCTCCAATGGAGGTTTGAGAGAATTTGGAAGAGAAGAGAGCTGTTGGGATTTTAATTTCTTATTGGGTGTTGGTGTTTTTTCTTGGTAAATGGGTTAAATAAGTCCTTGGAACTGTTTATAACCAACTCACAATTACCAAAAATACTCCCACACATATTTAGACTTTTAGACATGTCAAACTTAACTTTCATTTTTGAAATTATTGCTAGGGAGCATCTCCGCGACACGAAGCTTTTCCCATATAGTTTTTGGAATTAGTTCTTGGGGAAGTAGGATCCGCTACACGTACGCATGCGGAAAATGATTTCTTCCTTGAAGACCCAATATTGCGACGTGGTGATGTTTCAAGTATGCACACTTATGTGCTGCTCTTTGGCAGCTTCATGTCCAATGGTTGTGTCCTCCTCAAGGACCCCAATGATGGTCATTGGGGAGTCATTCCTAGAATGTTTGAGTCTAAAAAAACTCGTATACATGTTAGGAACCTATCCTATCAATTTGAACTCTAAACAACATATAAATCATGCAAAGGCACACTAGAACACACAAGCACGTCTAGAGGCTAACTTTCAAACGACTTGGACGTTTGACCTCCAAATAACTTCAAATCAAGTTTACACACTGTAAAACACTTATTTAGCATATTATTAACCTTTTTATGAATATGTGATGCTCTATAAATCTTATTTAATTTTGATAGATCATACAGAGTTCGTAATTAAGTTTAATATGTCGTTATAAGTTCTAAAAGGATGTATCGATATTTGGTTAAGGGGTTTAGGTGTTAAAAGTAAAGATAGGACTCCCCAAAGAATAACCAAGGGTTCCTTGAGGAGGAACCTAAAGCCTCACCCCAAAGAACCCAAGAATCCAAAAATCTAGCAAATATAATGTGAGCAACAGATGGACCTACTCCCCCTTGATGGCCTTTGTGGGTCAAGGACCATGCTATTATTAGGATATAAGCTCAATCACACCCTTATAGGCAGATTCAAGATCACTCAAAAAGCAAAAAGAAACTCACACTAGATGCACAAAGATCATAAATAGTGCAGATCAACAAGGTTCTTTACCATTTAGTCATAGTACCATTAAGGCCATATATAATATTACCGTATTTATTTATGTTTATGGAAGAATGTCCTTATCCTTAACTTTGTCACATCTTATCATAAGGTCCATGTACCAGAAATGCACAAAGGTCAATTCTTTTTTTCAAGGGGAAACTTCTCTACTTCTAACCAAGGCATGCTCATATTTCCTTCTTAATGAAGTCAAAATGGTAAACCACACCAAACATATCACAACAATAGGAAGTTATTTAACAAAATTTCAATATCTCGCATGATAGTAGTCTCCATAAGCATGCACCAATTAGGAAAATTCTTGCAATTTAGAGGCTCACATAAAGAGAACTAAATAAACATGCCATTATTTCCAAAGTGTGAGCTTACATTAACACTTTCCATGTAATAAAAGTTACCCATTTTTAAGAGACTCATACTTTTTTTAATTTAAGGAAGATTCAATTTCTCATTATAGCTCAAAATACAACACATTATCAGTAGCATTAAACATTCTCCTTGCATTATCTAATGAAGTTAATTGCACATCTAACATACGAAAATGCACAATAAACATGAGAAAAATGAATTTTATCGAAATTCCTTTTTCATGCGATTTAGAACCTTCAAAACATGCTTAACATAATGTCAATTAAAACATACATAAGATATGGAGAAAAACAACTTATATTTTTATGCAAGAATCCTATTAAGAACAAGCTACTACGAACTCTTTGGTTTAAAGCTCAAGTAATATTAGAAGAAAAAGATAGGGATATACACAACCTTACTACTCTTGTTATCATCCCCCACTTTGGGTAAACAAATTACGAGGCACTCCACTTAACCTTAAGAAGACCTTAGCTTACCAAACTTAATAACTAAGCGCATAATCCCACCTGTGAGATCTAAGCTTAATCACACCCTTCATCAACATTACCTAAAAGTGATTCCCAACATAAAGAAGTTCAAAAGAACTCAACATAGAAACATCAAGGGCCGTAAAAGTTTCACTATTTGGGAACCATATCGCCCACCTGGTGTAAGCCTAATCACATCATGCCCTTAAACACCAATATTCAAGGAAAGTCAAGTCAAACTTATATACTTCTGACATAAAAAGGTTTAACGTAATCAAGGTTCTACTTCAAGCATCATCCTTCCTCTATGATCAACACTTAAAGAAAATCCATGACAATAAACTTAGGTCGTACAACCCAACCACACAAGGCCTCAACTACACCATGAATACCAAGGGTCATCAAAACCTTAGGGAAACAATAGAAGAGAGTTGTCTATGAAGTCCGCTTTCTTTTCTTTCAACACTAGGATAAGGTAACTTCTAGGTCATTTCAACCCACATAATCACCTTTGGTGGAAACATCAAACCAACAAAACGTAGGTGAAAGGTTAGCACTTCCTCAAATGGTCATACTTGAGATCAATATTGATAGAAATCTAACCAAATCAAGGTAGGTCAACATCAAATCTCTCCTCCTCTTTAAGGTTTAAGGGATACATACTACACTCTAGGCTTATGGCAAAGCATAATCCCAACCTATAGGACAAAACCCTTTTCTTCCATTTTTTCCTACTCTTAGAATAGGTTCATCAGGGTACTAACCAACTAGTCATAGGGGTTCTCCAATAATTAGCATAATCAACAATCACCTTATAAGCAAAGAAAACTACCTTCACTTCTAGGATCAATCCTATACTAAATACTCCTTTCGTATAAGCCAACTATGAAGAACCAGACATATAAAAAACCAACATTGAACCATTACACATATTTTAAGGCAATATGCATCTTTATCTATTTACCACACTCCTTCAAATCTTTTCAAAACCTAAACCTTATCATTAGACTATCATCATACAAAATCACACAGCAACTTGCCATTCCAAAGGGAACTCCATAAACTATAAGGACTTTTAACAAGCTATAACCACATCTTACCATAACATAATTTTCACATAACATGTAATTTATCATAAATCATATGTATAGCCATAAATAACATCACATCAGAAAATCAAATATTCACCTTCACACATACTCATCAAGCCATAAACTAAAGTAAGCATGAGAACTCATCTTTCCTCCCTCAATCATTTACAAACCATCTCATATAAGCAATAAAATCTAAAAGACCATCTCACAAGAAAACATAAGAGAGCGATAACATAGAGTTAATTTCAATGGCACCACATGAGAATAGTGATGAAGGGAAACTCTATTGTCCTGTAGACTCTTGATTATAGATGTGTCGCAAGTCAGCATCAATGAATGAGACTCTACTAGACATGGAAATATGAGACTTTGGACCTTAGAAAGACTTTTATAATCTCATGCTCTGATACCACATTTATTGCAACCTAGGAGAAACCCCTAGTAGTAACATGGTGAACTTGACCTCTCGTAGGTCTTATAGAAGCCCATAGTCATCATTCATTGCATTGTCATAATAAATTTAACAGAAAATTTAAAACTCAATTCATATATTCATATATAAACACAAACACACACACACACACACACACATATATATATATGTGTGTGTGTGTGTGTGTAATTCATAACACATAGTAAAAGACTCGAAGTATCTTTTTCCATATCAGACTCAAATCAATAGAGTAGAATAGGGATACAACCCTTAACAATATAACTGAATAATCTAGCTATTATAAAATTTTGAATAATAAACTTAAAATTAGAAATCATTGAATCATTTTTTCTTGAGCTTGGGAAGCATGTATCAATCCCTTCACTTCAGAGACATCCTTTAAGCATCCATTACCTACATTTTTTGTACAAAGGTGAAGAAGAATGATTTTAGTACAAGAAATAGTATGGCAACCATGCAAAAACATGCATTTAAAGATGACATATTTCTAAGAAAACCATGCATCATTCCTTTTCAGTAAAACTTCATAAATACTTTGATATAATAAGCGCAACATAGCTCATACACTTCACATAAGCTTCTACACTATTCATAACATTTCATAAAACCACATTATTTATTTAAAGCTCATTTAGAATTTCATAACATTATCAATGTTTTACCTTAAGACATCAAGATCACGTACAAGCAACACTACAAATAACATCATTATAGTGAATAGTCAAAAAAAACATAATAGCACTCCATTAATATAGGCATAGCAAGAACTTATACATAATCCTAATCTAAAAATACTAGTGCAATGTAAAGTTGATGTCCCATAACCTCACACATTACTTGGTAAACTCATAAAGAGACTACAAGCCTATCATTTATTTTATACATCAACATTACAAGTATAGTAACCTATATACATAAGTACGACATCTATCATATTACAACTAAAACCAACATGTATATTCAAGGTAAGACCTCATTATATAGCTACCATAGGAACCATATATGCATATTAGCATACAATAAGGTCAACAAAATAATGTTATGAATAAATACATATACATATACCTATACATAAATAAATCCTTCCTAAACCCCCCCATCGAGAGCTACTTCTGCAATGCGTAGGTAAAGTCCCATACACTCACCTACTATAACGACCTAAGAGTACCCCCTATAAGTTAGGGAGAGCACTTGGATCATCACAAGGCGTACTTGAAACTTGGGATTCTTGTACAAGCCTTTTAACTATCGTTCATTATATAAGACATGAAAAGTAGTGTGGAATTAAAAAATTTCACAAATAATTTAATAAAGGAAACATTTTTCATAAAGTACTAAGGAAGTCTCATCATATCAAGCAAAAATTTAAAACATGACCAAATATTATAGGGACACGACCCTTTACATTGAAAGAAATACATAATAAGTCTTAAATATATAAACTAATAAACATAACCTATGTCCTCTAATATATGAGGACATACAAAGTCTTGAAATAGTAGATTCCAAAGCTTCGCCTTCTAGATTTTTCCTTGATTCCAAACATATACTTATAGAGCATAGAAAAGTATGGGATTAGTACAAAACAATGTACTAAGTATGGAATATGCTAAAATATGCAAAAGTGGACATTTTAGTATAAATACACTTCCATGACAAAACAAGTAAAACCTTCATGAATATAGGAGTAACGACCCAAGAGTACCCCCTATAAGCTAGGGAGAGCACTTGGATTATCACAAGGCGTACTTGAAAATTTGGAATCTTGTACAAGCCTTTTATCTATCGTTCATTATATAAGACATGAATAATAGTGTGGAATTAAAACTTTTCACAAATAATTTAATAAAGGAAACATTTTTCATAAAGTACTAAAGAAGTCTCATCGTCACAAGCAAAAATTTATGAGATGACCAAATATCATAGGGACACGACCCTTTACATTGAATGAAATATATAATAAGTCTTAAATATAGAAGCTAATAAACATAGACTATGTCCTCGAATATATGAGGACATACAAAGTCTTGAATAGTAGATTCCAAAGCATCGCCACCTAGATTTCTTCTTGATTTCAAACCTATAATTATAGAGCATAGAAAAGTATGGGGTTAGTACAAAACAATGTACTAACTATGGAATGTACAAAAATATGCAAAAGGGGACATTTTAGTATAAATACACTTCCATGACAAAAAAGGAAAACCTTCTTGAATATAGGAGTAACTTCCCGAGATTACCCCCGATAAACTAGGGAGAGCACTTGGATCATCACAAGGCGTACATGAAATTTGGATTCTTGAAGAAGCCATTAAACTATCGTTCATTATATAATACATGAAAAGTAGTGTGGAATTAAAACTTTTCACAAATAATTGAATAAAGGAAACATTTTTCATTAATTACTAAGGAAGTCACATCATCACAAGCCAAAATTTAAGACAGGACCAAATATTATAGGGGCACGACCCTTTACATTGAAAGAAATCCATAATAAGTCTTAAACATAGAAACTAATAAACATAGACTATGTCCTCGAATATATGAGGACATACAAAGTCTTGAAATAGTAGATTCCAAAGCTTCGCCTTCTAGATTTCTCCTTGATTCCAAACCTATACTTATAGAGCATACAAAAGTATGGGGTTAGTACAAACCAATGTACTAAGTATGGAATATGCAAAAATATGCAAAAGGGGAAATTTTAGTATAAATACACTTCCATGACAAAACAAGTAAAACCTTCAAGAATATAGGGGTAACGACCCGAGAGTACCCCCTATAAGCTAGGGAGAGCACTTGGATCATCACAAGGCGTACTTGAAACTTTGGATTCTTGTACAAGCCTTTTAACTATCGTTCATTATATAAGACATGAAAAGTAGTGTGGAATTAAAAATTTTCATAAATAATTTAATAAAGGAAACATTTTTCATAAAGTACTAAGGAAGTCTCATCATCACAAACCAAAATTTAAGACATTACCAAATATCATAGGGACACGACCCTTTACATTGAAAGAAATACATAATATGTCTTAAATAAAGAAACTAATTAACATAGAGTATGTCCTCGAATATGTAAGCACATACAAAGTCTTGAAATAGTAGATTCCAAAGCTTCGACTTCTATATTTCTCCTTGATTCCAAACCTATAGTTATGGAGCATAGAAAAGTATTGGGTTAGTACAAAACAATGTACTAAGTATGGAATATGCAAAAATATGCAAAAGGGGACATTTTAGTATAAATACATGATAAGATCAAACTTACTTCTCAAATAAGAAGTAAAACGGTCGTGTCAAGTAAATAATCAAACTAGTGAGGTTGGGATCGTTCCCACAAGGAAAATAGTTTAAACTTAACGTTAACCTATTATTACTATTATTCGGTCAATTACTTCCTTGGAAAGCAAAAACAATAAAAGGGGGGTTTCCATTTCTAAATGAATTAAAATAACTAATGAAATTGAAAGAGACACTTAACAGCTTTGAATGTTGGAGTTTAATCAATAAATCAAAGTAAGAAGGGTTTACGTGTTCCCCACAAGTTCATAACTTGATAATTCCAACTATAACAATTCTTTCCTAGTATCTTGCATGCAAAGTGATAGGTTATGTATTTCTAAATCCTTGGTCAGGCATCTAGAAAATCTCACTCCGCACCTTAGTCCGGCTACGTGTGTTTCTATACTTACCCTTATCATTAACTCATATTAAGCATCATATTCGATATTTGACTAAGTTATTACCTCGTACCAATCAATACTAGCCTATAAGATAGTATACACTAAATCTATGTTGATAATTCTTTTCCTATTATCTACCTCCTTGGTCCGGCAAGTAGCATTAAGGCGTGTTCTAACGTTGGCCATCCGTTAAAAAGACTTCTAAGCGAAAGAATTATTAATCCATTCAAGATACTATTCTAGAATTGTTATTTCAGTTAGGTTTACATCATTATTTGCCTATGGTTCCCACAACCCTTGTTATGGAGTTTAGTTAAGCATAGTCATAATCACAATTTTCAAATATATTATATAAGAATTCATGTACTTACTTAAATGAGAAAGAGTAAAATCCAAAAGTTTGCTTGATTAATCACCAAAAGTTGCTTGGAAGAATCTCAAAGTAATCAAAAATCTCACAAAATGTCTAATGATTATCCAAAGTCTCAAAATACAGTGTCTACTAATAAGGTGTCTAACAATACGGAGTCTAACCTCAAAAATGAGGTTTTTCGAACTATTTATAGAAAATAAAAACCAAAATAAACTAGGACTCTATTTGATGGAAATCTGTCAAAACACGGCTGGGTCGACGGACCTCGCGACAGATCGTCGTGGTCACGACGGACCGTCATGGACTCCGTCGTCCCATACTTGATGAAATTTCATCTTCTGCTTTCTTCATTACCCTCGACGGCAAGTATGAAGGTCCTTCATAGGCACAACGGTCCGTCGAGGGTCTTCGTTCCAAAACACTTAAACTCTTGGAATATGGGTACTGGGGTTACTTCTTTGAACTTCATGACGAACCTACAGGACGGACCGTCATAGACACGACGGACCTTCAAGGACTCCGTAACCCTACACTTAATCAGACATCCCCATCTTCCTTCAGCAGCTGCACCACGCTTCCATCTACGGACTGTCACAAGCTCCGTAGGTTGTCTCTTCTGCATTTCTTCGCTCAAAAACCTCCGCATACATCTTTGAACATATTTCCTCCAAATAAGGAGAAACTTAAATAAAAATAAGCACAAAAAGGCTTTTGGACACTCTAAACTTAAGGAAAAATTATTAATAATACCCTGAAACCACGGTATATCAACACCCTCAACTTAAATTCGTTGTTTGTCCTCATGCTATGCACTATGACTCACTACACAATCTTTGTACAATAGTATCCCTGTGTTATCCTTTGCAATCATTTGGCTATCAATCCCGAATAATCTCATCATATTTATGCATGCTATCACTATTAGGCTTGAAATATATGGAATCAGACCATGACACATACCCACCATGCACTAACACCTATCCTCTTCAATTTCTTACCGAGGTGCTAATATTTCCGGTAATGCAACTAGTGTGCTCACTTCAAAACAAAATCCTCATTTTTCACACAATGATTTCAGTTTGAGTATAAGGATTACTTTTCAACAATCACTCTCAGAACAAATTCACACTCATTCATACCTATTGCCATAAGCTTGGCCTTATTTTCCATGCTTTATGTTCGCTATACAACCCTTAGGATCACGATAGGAATTTCTTAGCTTGTAACATAGGCTCAGGGTTAGGTAGGGTATATTTAGGTATACTTTAGTGACTTTTTGCGTTCCTTGACATATCGGCTAAACATACCATTTTCTATCATTTTATGTTGCCCTTTTCTTGCTTGTATTTATTGTATATTTTTCTTTTTCTTTACTTTTCTTTCAACTAATTCTTGAGTCACTTTACTTTTGTTCTTTCTCTCTCTTTGTTCTTTCAACCCCACTTTTCAGAGCATTCCTCATAATAGCCACCCTAAACTCATGGCTTTGCCATGAGTCAAAGTACACAATACCCTAAGTTGGGACATGGCCATAATGAAGGTTGTTTACTGCATTAGCCATTCTAAACATATGATTTTGGCTTAAGCTGAGGTGTACATGTCCAAGGAGGGACCAGGGCCAATACATTATTCCCAGAAAAGATCAGTTGGGGTGAAAAAGAAAGGTCTAATTTAATCTCAGATCATTTGGATCAAAGAAGGATAAATTTCATTTGGTTTATTTTTATTTAGGCTAAACTATGAGCTATATTGAATAAGGGCCTATGATCCTTTCCTAATTTTCTATTACATCTTACTTTTAGCAGGACTAACAAGGCATGTTCTAGCTCAGTACAATTAGTGGACTATTCATATCTTCCTCACACTCACATGACATCTCATCACTCTACCAGATTATCAGACACCTAGTTCAAATTTTAGACTTAGGGTAATGCAATGATGTACCTCTATGTCATGCTTAGAGCCACACATTTATCACTTACTATGCCTAGTCGAGCATCATTTTTCAGTTTATCAAGATATCATTTTAGCATCATGCTCCAGAATTAAACAATGTACAAAAGATATAGACATGCCGGTTCAACAGAAAAAGTAATCAGTCTTTTAGGAGAAAAAGAACACAGGCAAGAAAACCCCAAAAGAGGATAGTGAATTAGGCTACTCAGACTTCACCCTAGCGCTCACTTTCCATTTACCCCACCCCGAACCAAAAAACATGCAATTGGTCCCAATGCATAAAAAATTTAAATACAAGAGTGGTAGGTGAAGCAAACCTGTGGCGCAAAGCGCCGTCCATCCCATGTCCTCTGTAATCTTGACACCCATAGTGGTGTCCTTAGCAAAAACCGCACTATCAGCAGTGCCTCCCGCTATCTCTACAGTTCGGGAGCTAGATGCCCTATCCGCTAACTCTGCTGCTCTCATCTGGTGTGCTATCTCCTTAGCAAGTGAGGCTCTCCTTGCAACCTCCATCTCACAGCTCTCCTTCTTCCGTGCTTGCGCCTCTTCCTCTGCTCGACCCCTACGCCTCTTGGCATGCTCTCGAGAGGGAGGTGGTGGAATCTATGAGGTGGGGAATAGGGCCGCCAACACTGTGTCTTGAGCAGGCTCGACAGAAGGGGCCTCAGACTCTGGCACCCTAGCCTCTAAGATCTTGTCGATATCGTCGTGAAGTTTGTCGACCGTAGCCTGAAGAGTCAACACATCCACCGGAGGGGCTGGCTGGGCTAGCACCCGCAACTCAAAGGCGTCCAAGCGCTGGTGAACCTCAGCGATCTTCCGCTCTATATACTGGACCATTTTATGCTCCAGGCGCTCTTCTACCTCGGTAATTGACCTCTGCATCCACGGTTGGATATGATGCAGAAGTGTAGCCATTTGCGCCTCTAATTTTTGGACCCTAGCAAGCGGGACCAACGCGGGTAGAGGGGCTGTGCGAGAGGAGGTCGGGGCAGTGCTACTACCCGGGATAGACTCGACCGGGGTAGTGTGAGTGGACGCCATTTGCATAGCAATGCGAGCCTGGGCTACCGTATCAGCAAGATCGTCAGCAAGTGGGGGCACCACTGGATGGGGCCCTCTACATGGAGCCAACTCATTGGCCTCATTTCTGCTGAGGCTGACATCAACAGTGACCATGGGGGTCTTGAGCTGATCTACGTGCCATATAGGCACACCTACGGATCTGCAGAGAGAAAAGATCATGCACGGGAAAGGGTAAGTAGTTGTGACCTTGAAAGCTCTCTCACGCATAACTGCCTCTAGAAGACACGCAAAATCCACCTCGAACCCGGCTATCATTGCCGCCATCAATAATACGTGATCCCATGTAATGATATTATCAGCGGCTGTGAGGGAAAGGCAGTGGCGGACAATTAGCCACAAGAACTTCACCGTGAAAGTTAAGTTGGCCTTTTGGCTCGGTTACCTAGATGACACTCTCTCCATCAACTGACAGGTGCAGGGTCATCCACCTCTTGGTGGTCTCTCTCAGCGATGGCTCACGTAGGAAGTGGCCATCTTTAACAAGCTGCCATCGGTAGTCAAACTCAGCAGTGAAAGGGGTGCGAGTAGATTCAACGCCCTCGCTGTATAAAAACCGACGGATAGCAGGAAGAGAAATGTCGACCCGCTTGCCCCGTACTCGGACCTGCTCCAGTGGGGCCTATTTTGCGGGGCAGCCCGCCTATCATTCTGTGATCGGAGAGTCGCTACGTAGTATGCATAGAACTCTAGGACCATTTCTTCACTGTAACCTCCCAACGGACATGCTGTCCCCTCCAGGTGATGCCTGGTGAAGAGATTGTGGATCTCAGGCATCGTCGGGAGACTCCCTGTAAGGATCCGCTGCTCTAATGTGAGTGTTCGAGTCATAACTCCATTGTCGTTCAGGAACTTGGCGTCGGAGTAGACTTGAAATCGCCCGTCGACACACCACCGGTTGGGCTGGTCAGTAGCCGGGGTGGGGGAAGGAGCTGGTGATCCTTGTGTGGATTCTAAACTGTCAGCCTCATCATACGTGGCCGACATTGTAGCGATGGCGGGTGCGGGAACCTCGGACGAGCCAGAGGCTTCCTCCAACCACGAAACTCCTAAGCAGCCAGACGCTCCTTCTTCGTTGGTGGCTGACCCAGAAGGTGTACCGGTCAGTGTGCGCTCCTCATCAGACTGGGAGGTAGTTACTATGCCGGACGCCACCTTTATGGGTGTGTCTCTAGTGGCACGTGAAGCACGGAAAGGGGTGGAAGTTCCTTGGGGCACGTAGTCGGGGTTACTCTCATCATCAGAGCAAATGACCATGCGGGCAGACGGGGCGACAGACTTCGATTGCCCGCGTACATAGATTCGATCTTGCTTGGGTGCCATAGTAGATAGTACCTATAAAGTATCAATATTAGTACGAGTAGTGGCAAACAAGACAACCAAAAGAACACAAAAAAAATTAAAATAACATGATATTTCTATAGTGATAGTGACACACGACGAGCCTGGTGACGACTCGTTGTGACTATGACGGACCGTCAAGGGGTCCGTCGTGTCTTCCTTAGACTATGTATAGATGGAGAACCCTGAATGAGAGTCTCTGACAAGTATGACGGTATGTGCAGGACGGACCGTCACAAGTACGACGGTACATCGTAGGTCTCCGTCAGAGGACACTTGAAAATAAATGGAGATCCTTGGGAGAGGGGTCTGTGACCATCAAAACGGTCATGCAGGACGGACCGTCGTGGGTATGGCGGTCCGTCATACTCATCCATTTGAGGACACCATGAAAAATTGAGAGAGACCCTTAAAAACAAGGTCTCTGACAACCAGAACGGTTGTGCAGGACGGTTCGGTCCGTCACATGTGTCCGTTGGAGGACACTTAGAAGAAAATGAGAGATCCTCAGGAACAAGGTCTCTGACAGCCAGAACGGTTGTGCAGGATGGACAGTTGTGAAGAGGAAAGTCCATCACATGTGTCCATTGGAGGACACTTAGAAAAAAATGGGCAGTGGGGTGTTAGAAATTTTGGAACGGACCCTATGACGGTCTGTCATGGGTACGACGGTCTGTCATCGAGGTCTCATTCTGTAGATCAGTGACAGAACTGGGGGTACCCCATTCATCCCCTATGACCTAAATTGAATTTATAGTGTTTTGGACCTACATTTGTCTAACCCAAATTCTTAGTAAACTAGTAATTGCAAAAGCACGTATGTCTAGGGTTTTAAACACGACAATTTCGAACATTTTTAACCTAGACTAGACAGAATCTTATAAAAAATAGATGAACATATCACGAACAACTAAGCTAATAATAATTAATAAACAAAAATGCAACATAAATGAGTAGAAATTAGAGACACATGCCTGAGAATTGGAGAAAAACAAGATGGAGAATTACTTGGTGACCGAGAAGACACCCACAACAACAACTCTGACTAGTAGATGATAACTTTTAGGGCTTTGGAGGATTTTGGGGGAACAATGATCGGTTGATAGATGGAGAGATTGTGGGAGTTGAAAAAGGAGGGAAATAGGAGGAATAGTTAAGGAATGGGGTGAAATGAGGGGTTGGGGAGTTTAAATGGTGAAATTTTATAAAAAACTCCAACCGGTTCGGGTCGAGTATGTCTCATTAATGACGCGACGATACCCCGACGATGGTCCGTCTCAGTTGTGACGATCCATCGTTGGTTTCGTCGTGTGTGCTCTAGTTTTAAAATAACAAAAAGACGTACTTGGCACGATGGATGCATACGACAGTCGTCGCTGTATCCGTCAATGACTGCTGCAGAGTAATTTTCTGAAGAATTTCCTGGTAATGTGCCTGCAGATTAAAAAATCCATTAGTAGAAAAATGCTACCACTACTAAAAAGTCTATAAGTGTTAAGTTGCCTCCCAACAAGCACCTAATTTAATGTCGCGGCATGACTGGGACACTTGATTACAAAGACTTCATCAAGATAGTATGCCTCTATCACTTCATTCCCCGATGCTTTATGCCCTAAATAGAGTTTTATTACTTCTCTTTTCATCTTAAACCTCCTTAACTCCCTGCTTGGCTTTTAACTTTACTGCTCCATGAGGGAATACTTGAGTAATCAAGTAAGGGCCAGTGCATTTGGACTTGAGCTTGACCGGAAGACAAAGCGACCCAGAACTGTCTAAAAGAACTATATCCCCAACCATAAACTCTTGTTTTGCAATTTTTTGTTAATTTTCCTTCTTCATCTTTTTTTGTGGAATATGGCAGATACAGATTGGAGCTCGCCACTTTGCCTCATGGTCCTACAAATGTTGAAGGTCGCTTCTTCTTTGTTCAACTAAAAATTCATCTGTCCCTTATCCATATCAACTAAGGCTCTACCTATAGCAAGGAATGGCCTCCCAAGAATAATATGAAATTCAAAATCAACTTCACAATCAAGAATAACAAAATCAGCTGGAAAGATGAATGAGTCCATTTTTACTTGCACATCATGGAGTATCCCTATAGCCCTTTTCACTGTCCGATCAGCCATCAGTAGCCGCATCGCAGTGGGTTTTGGATCCCCCAAGCACAAGTTCTTGTAGATCGAGAGGGGCATGAGATTTATGCTTTCCCCTAGATCACATAATGCTTTCGCAAAATGTAATGACCCAACTTTACAAGAAATAGTGAACACACCCGGATTTTTTTTCTTTTGTACGAGGGATCTTGTAGCAATAGTACTACAATGTTGCAGTCTATCATCATCCTCAAAAGTGACCAATCTTTTCTTTGTGACCAGATGTTTCATGAACATGGCATAACCAGGCATTTGTTCTAGAGTTTCAACCAAAGGGACATTGATTGAGAGCTTCTTCAACATTGTTATAAAACACCGATATTTACCATCCTCGGTCTTTTTTACTAATCTCTGAGGGAAGGGTTATGGTGGTCTAGGCATGGGAATTACCTTCATAGGGACTTTTGCATCTTTTCCATTGCTTTCCTTTTCCTCAATACTACCCTTTACCACCTTATCATCATCCTTTCTCACATTTTCCTCATTAGATGGCATAGGTGGGTCAATGGTTTGCTTCCCACCCCGAGTAGTGATTGCCATACAATGCACATAATTTTTTGGATTTTGGACAGTGTTGCTAGGAAGAGTGCCCGGTTGCCGTGTGTTCAGTGTCGCAGATAATTGGGCCATTTGCAATTCGACTTAGTTAATTGACATTGCATGTGCATCATCTTTTTGCCCAATACTAGAAAAATCACCCCTTAACTCTTTAATGTGCTCATCACTAGTATCGAACCTCCTCATCATTTTGTGAAACGTATCCTCAGCTCGCGCCATACTATCTCCACCATCCCTAGGAGTAACTTCATGATTTTGAGGCGGGATATAGGGCCCATTCCTATCATTTCTGTTACCGTAGTTACCCCTGTTGAAGACTTTGTCGCGGTTGTAGTTCTTATCTCAAACATAATGACCCTCAAGGTCATAGTTACCATAGTTCCTGATTTGAGCCTTGGGCACTCGGTCGGAAACCCCGGTCTGCACATTTACCGCATAGAAGTCCTCCGCATAATAGCATTCATCATTAGATGTTGATTGCATATATATTTTCTGCACTCCAGTGACATGTTCTAGTACCAACCCAAGCTCAGTTCTCATCTGAACCATTTCTTTGCGAATCTCATTTGTGGCTGGGTTGTGAGTGGACTGTACTGCGAAGGTGTTTCTCCCTGTATCAGACTTCCTAGTACCTCAAGCTTTATTATTCCGGGAAATTTTCTCTAATTTTTAGGCAATCTCTTCATAAAGACATTCCCCGTAAAATCCACCTGCTATAGTTTTCAACAACACTTTATTATTATCATCATGTCCCTGATAGAAGTATTCCTTCAGTGACTCATCATCTATACGGTGATTTGGGACACTTCTCAAGAACGAGGTGAATCTATCTCAAGAACTACTAACTGACTCTTCTGGTAGTGCCACAAAGTTGTTCACTCTCTCTTTGTTATTTAGTTTCTTGGAGACCGCGTAATAACGTGCTAAGAAAACGTCCCTTAGTTGGGTCCAAGTGAAAATTGAGTTATAAGGGTTCTCAGTGAACCAAATAGCAGCCTCTCCCGTCACTGAGAGAGGAAATACTCTTAGACCTATTAAATCCAAATCAAAATAAGGCTTCCCTACATAGCTTTTACACACTGCCCTTACCTTAGTTCTATGGGCAGGTGGGTCCTCAGAAGGAATCACTGAAAACAAACCTCTCGCAGTGAGCATTTGCATCAGGCTACTAGTGACAACAAAGGTGGGCCTGTAGGTAGAGGAGGTAAGACAAGTGGCCCATCGGAGTCTTCTATGTTATCATAGCCTCTGTAGTATGCTTGGGGCCGTGGAACGGGATTTTGTCCCATCTGTTGGTGTTCACCCGGAGCATCGGGTAACAACTGACCATGAACATCAACTGGAGTTGGGATGTTCTGGTTTGGGTCATTATCATTTGTTCCCATGTTTCGATTAATATTGCATAGTGTACGCTCTAATTCGCTATCGTAGGGAAACAAGGATTCTCTTTATCTCTGTGTATTTGGCATACAAGGAGGTAGGTTCTGCACAAATCAAAAACAATTAAACAAAGTAAAATCAAGAAAATATCAACTAAACTATAGTAATAGGTTTATGTTAATCTAAATGCTACTTTCCCCAACAGCCGCGCCAAAATTTGACACACTCAAACTTACTTCACAAATAAGAAGTAAAGCGGTCGTGTCAAGTAAATAACACAATTAGTGAGGTAGGGATCGTTCCCATGAGGAAAATAGATTAAACTTAACTTTAACCTATGATTACTATTGTTCGGTCAATCACTTCCTTGGAAAGCAAAAACAATAAAGGGGGGGTTTCTATTTTTAAATGAATGGAAATAAATAACGAAATTGAAGGAGACACTTAACAGCTTTGAATGTTGGAGTTTAATCAATTAATCAAAGTAACTAGGGTTTACGTGTTCCCCACAAGTTCATAACTTGATAATTCTAACAATAACAATTCTTTCATAGTATCTTGCATGAAAAGTGATAGTTTATGTATTTCTAAATCCTTGGTCCGGCATCAAGAAAATCTCACTCCGCACCTTGATCCGGCTATGTGTGTTACTATACTAACCCTTATCTTTACCTCATATTAAGCATCGTATTCGATATTTGCCTATGTTTTTAACTCGTACCAATCAATACTAGCCTATCAGATAGTATACACTAAATCTATGTTTATATCTACCTCTTTGGTCCGGCAAGTAGCATTAGGGCGAGTTCTAACGTTGGCCATCCATTAAAAAGACTTCTAAGCAAAAGAATTATTAATACATGCAAGACACTATACAATTGTTATTTTAGTTAGGTTTACATCATTATTTGCCTATGGTTCCCACAACCCTAGTTATGGAGTTTAGTTACCCATAGTCATAATCACAATATTAAAATATATTATATAAGAATTAATGTACTTACTTCAATGAGAAAGAGTAAAATCCGAAAGTTTGCTTGATTAATCATCAAAAATCACTTGCAAGAATCTCAAAGCAATAAAAAATCTCACAAAAAGTCTAATGATAATCCAAAGTCTCACAATACATTGTCTACTAATAAGGTGTATAACAATACGGAGTCTAACCTCAAAAATGAGGTTTTTCGAACTATTTATAGAAAATAAAAACCTAATTAAACAAGGACTCTATTTGTTGGAAATCTTTTAAAACGCGGCTGGGTCGACGGACCATGCGACGGATTGTCGTTGTCACGACGGAACGTCATGGACTCCGTCATCCCATACTTGATGAAATTTCTTCTGCCTCTCTCTTCATTTCCCTCGACGGCAAGTATGACAGACCGTCATAGGCGCAACGGTCCGTTGAGGGTCTTTGTTCCACAACACTTAAATTGTTGGAATATGGGTACTGGATTACTTCTCCGAACTTCATGACGAACTTGCAGGACGGATTGTCATAGACAGGACGGACCGTCATGGACGCCGTAACCCAACACTTGGTCAGACTTCCCCACTTCCTTTAGCAACTGTACTACGCTTCCACCTACGGACCGTCACAAGCATGACGGACCGTCACGAGCTCCATAGGTGGTTTCTTCTGCATTTCTTTGCTCAAAAACCTCCGCATGCATCTTTGAACAGATTTTCTGCAAATAAGGAGAAACTTATATAAAAAATAGCACAAAATGGCTTTTGGACACACTAAACTTAAGGAAAAAGTATTAATAATACCGTGAAACCACGGTATATCAATACACTTCCATGACAAAAAAAGGAAAACCTTCATGAATATAGGAGTAACGACCCGAGAGTACCCCCCATAAGCTAGGGAGAGCACTTGGATCATCACAAGGCGTACTTGAAACTTCGGATTCTTGTAAAAGCCTTTTAACTATCGTTCATTATATAAGACATGGAAAGTAGTGTGAAATTAAAACTTATCACAAATAATTTAATAAAGGAAACATTTTTCATAAAGTACTAAGGAAGTCTTATCATCACAAGCCAAAATTTATGACATGACCAAATATCATAGGGACACAACCCTTTACATTGAAAGAAATACATAATAAGTCTTAAATATAGAAACTAATAAACATAGACTATGTCCTCGAATATATGAGGACATACAAAGTCTTGAAATAGTAGATTCCAAAGCTTCGCCTTCTAGATTTCTCCTTGATTCCAAACCTATACTAATAGAGCATAGAAAAGTATGGGGTTAGTACAAAACAATGTACTAAGTATGAAATATGTAAATATATGTAAAAGGGGACATTTTAGTATCAATACACTTCCATGACAATAAAAGTAAAACCTTCATGAATATAGGAGTAAAACAATATGAAAATCATCATTTAACACTTAATTAAAAATTTCCATAATTTTAATAAAAAGGACCATTTTATTGTAAACTACCCAAAAGATAAAGTGAATTCATTTTAGCGTTTCAGTGAACAATTTAAATCCCAAAACAGTGAACTCCCAATGTAAAGCATAGAGGAAGTGAACTAATTTTCGTAGGACTTTCCCTTGCTAAGCCTATCCTAAGACTCACCAAGGTAAGACATGATGGAAATGCCAATAGAACTCCTACAATATACACCTAGGTGATCCCCAAGACTACCCATTCTATGCTTACTGTGCTCAGGAGAACAGGTCGCCACTCAATGACAATACATTAGAAGAACAATCAAACACTTCACATAAGACACACAAAGACTTCCCTCTCAGAATGCCTACTTAATCTAACGAGTAGATGACATCCTATTACACCACCAAAACTAAGTAGTACAATCTTTTAGATGAGTTACCTCATTTAATTGATATAAGACACACCTAGACTTCCCTTTAGGAATGCCAACCTAGTGCAATGGATAGATAGCGTCCCATTCCACCACCTACCCTAAGTAGTATACTATTTTAGATGACTTAGTACTTTCATTACTTTTATAGAGGTTAGCTTATAGGAGATAGACCATGACATCTATACATGCAATCTTGATATTAACCTTTATCGAATGAGGTATCCTCACTTGGCTAGAGTAAGGTCATTCTCTTAGCTTTTACATTGCTTTCCTAATAGCTACCCCTATGCGGGCGAATAGTAAAGGGATAAGGAGATTGCTACTAAGTAACTCAATTTCTACTAACGAGGAGTACTCATCTCAAGAAGTACATTGTAATACAACATCTAATCTATCAATGTGTATCCACCCCTCTTCATATCGTCTCGGTGCTAGGCATAACTCCCGACAGATTCTTAACATTTTATTCTATTGGATGAGGTAACTAGTGGACACCACATTTCAACTCACGAATGGTATCAATCCTCTTACCTATACTAGAAATCTCTTGGATATTAATGAGGTCTCTACTAAATGCTTCACATTAACTCACGAAGACTGTTCACCTCAAAACTCCCCTTTTGATTCTTTTTCTTTAACTTCATCCATTCATTCGTTCAAAGTTTGTGTAAATGTGAACACACCTTGAACATAAGAATCATTTCATTTACATTCAATTATATACATTCTTAGACCTTCATTCATCATGTCTTACACACTAGCATGCTTTAGTCATAATCTAAGCAAGACATATAATTCAAGCTTCATAATACACATCACAAGAACCGTCATCATCATCACTTTATTTCAAACATTAGGCTTTCAAAGACAAACATACAATTCATACAAACTATATTAAAATTCCTCAAATAAACACGGCCACAAAGAACGTGGACCACACCACTCAACATCATTTAATAAAGTGAGTTAACAGTGAGACAAACACACAATTCCTCCAAAACATTCACACCTAATAACAATCTATACAACAATTCATTATAAAATATTCCTTAGGTTAGTATCTAAACAACAATATAAACACAAGAAAACCAATGCTCAAACACTACAAAACCATGCTCATTTAATCCATTACTTAAGCGAAAATTTGATTGAAAGCTTTAACATGTTTTCATTGAAGTTTTAGTATTAAAATCACCAACTAACATTAGAGACATAATATTTTAATCATTTAAAATGTTTTCATGCAAGACCCAAATTAGGAATCCAATAAAGAAGAAGATAGTTTGAAAACCCCTTTTTCAAATCTTTTAGAGAGGACTCCTTGAATGGAAGAGAGTTCAAGGATCAATATAATACCTCAAATAGAAGAAACACCACTGATTTTTGATGGATAATTGACCACCAACAACCCTCCTAGCTCTTTCTTGACTTCTAGCTTCTATAGACTTTTCAATGAAATTTCTTCAGGGAAGGATTTAGTGTTTTAGGAAATGAAGTCTAAAATTAGATCTTAGGTTTTGAAACAAATTAATATACGTAAATGAACCTAAAAATATATTCTACGGTTCAAAAAAGACCTGGGGTGATCTTACAAAACACCCCAAGCCGAGGCAGTTTTTTTGAAGCTTTTGCAGGCAGCAACAACGGCTCCACACAAACTGACCATTTCCCAATAGACGTCCCATTGGTAGGGCTCCGTAGATATGAACTGATACTTATTCATGTGATGGATTTTCTATTAATGTGGGTCTAGTTTACGCCCATGGTTGACGAACCGTTTGCTGACCAATGGACCGTCCCTTGTGGTCGTCGATAGTAAATGCTTAGCAGCAACCTGCAAAAGCGATTGTGTCCTCTTCTAGGGATCCTTGTGGGTCCCAGGTGGGGTCGTACCCATATGTTAAACCCCTAAACATAGTCTAGGTATTAGATACATCCCACACTAATTTTAAATAAAGTGAACATGTAACTCAATAAAACAGGTGAAGACACACTAGCAAAATTTAAGGCATATCTTCTGAACGTCATGGACGTTCTCGGATGTTTGAACTCCAAACAAAACCAAATTTAAAAAAAACCCTAAGAATATCATTATAACTCATTTTAACATAAAATTAACTCAAGAAACATTCATGAATCTCTAGTTCACCTTAGTTTGTTTTAGGGCGTTACACCTACAATAAGCAAATTCCCTTAGGTTATCCTAGTTGGGGTTTATTACATAACTTCCATTGACCATTTTACATTAGGGAAATCCTAGACTTAACTGACAATAAGACCATGTAAGCCAAACATGGAATCTGGTGTCATCTTATCACACCAAAAGATGGTGTCTTACTTGTCAAGGTAAGACATGAGTATCATGATAGCATATTAGCTGATATCACTTGGCAGATCCTATGGGGAAACATAGTAATTAGAATCTTGGAGATGTATATGGAAACACTTTTTCTGACTATTGGGTATTCTAGTTATCCACCTCGTGAGGACTGTGGTTAACAAGCCTTTCTTTTGAGAAGGGGCACACCAAATCATCAAGTTCGCTCGATTCTAAGCTAACTTCCCTTTATTGAAAATTATTTATTAACTCTAGTTCATATGAAAATTAGCTCATAGGTTATAGATGAGAATATCCTTTCATCAACGTAAATCATGTGAGAAAACATTTCACATGGACATAGCATGTTCAAACAAAGCCTAGTTTAGAGTAAAATTGAGAATACCTTTCAAGAGACTCCCTCTTCACTAGATTATCATTCATGCTTTATTATATGCATTCATGTGTGTATATATGTACTTACATGAGAATACCTTTCAAATAAACAAATTTAGATACTACACTTAAAATTACTTCATCATATTATTTACTTTCATGTTCATAGCTTAATCATTCATTCAAATTGATGTACTTAATGTAATAACCCTAGGAACTATTCTATCAAGGTACGCATGTGCAATGCATAGGAAAATTTCCATAACCATACCTACACTAGTACACATATCAGGTCATCCTAGTTAATATATATAACATATTTCATGGACATATACTTTACATGCATAAAACATGAGTGCATATGAGTATTATCCTTTCATTAGACTCCATGAACCTATACTACCTCTAAGAATGCATGAGGTGTGAGTGTGTGAACATATATTCAACATGATAACATATTAGATATTAGCATCCCATTAAATCATCCACCCTATTAATACCACAATACACATTAATGCATAGACCACATACCACATTATAATTTCGGAGACAACACATCTTCAACATTGCATCCAAGACCCCTAAATTTGTCTATGATCACACATTCAAATAGGGGTACATAGGTAGGGGGTTGTTCATCAATAATATTCATTACCATCAAAATTTCTAGACCCTAGATTTTCGTAACAACATCATTCCATTATGATAACATTATCAATGCACCCTAGGTCATGAACTAGAAAGGAAGACTAGGCATAAAACTTCACATATATGATCATCATAACCACACTTCACAGATAAATTGCCTTCAATGCCTTGTTCACAGTATATAGATTTATAGTAAAGAAATTAAACATCGCCACAATAAGTGGACCATACAAATAATTGTCATACAAGGCCAAATCAGCTATCAATTCTATAGAAACGTAGAGGAAGTAGGGCAAACTCACCAATTCTCCAAACTTTGATCATCATTGATCAATACTAACAGTTCATAAATAATTCATATATCATTCAGTAGATAAAAGTACCATAACATAAGCAAAATCATGATTCAACCATGATCGGATCAAGATCACATTATGTACACTACATTATCAACTCAATAGAAGGTGGAGGAATATAGGTATAACTTACAAACTTTAAAACATAGATCCTTATTGATAAATTACCCAACAATTCATCATCAATTTACTTTGAGGAACATAGAACTAAGCAATTCATTACAATCTAAACATAATTCGATCATCATCTAATAAAGATCTAAACACCCACATTATATCGTAATTTGAAAATTTGGGAGGATCATGGGTTCATCAAGAAGTTGTATTGAAATTAATATTTAAAATAGTATGTAATAATGAACTTACCATAAAAATTCTTTTGAAATCAGTTTGAGAAAGAACCCATGGATAGATTGAAAATTGAGAATTTTGGTCGTTTAATAACTTTTATAATTCTTTGAATGAACTCCTTAGATGAATGGATAAGTATTTATGAAGGATAAACCATACCTTATTTATTGAAGACCCATGAAAAATTTGAGAAGAAACAATGAAAATTAAATCCATAGTTTGAACCTTCAGTTTTCCCTTCAATGTAGGTTTGAGAGAATCTGGAAGAGAATAGATGTTTTGCGATTTTGATTTCTAATTGGGTGTTGTGGTTTTTGCTTGAGAAAGGGGTTAAATAAGTCCTATAAACAGTTTATAACATACTCACAATTACGCAAAATACCCCCACACTCATTTGGACTTTAAGACATGTCAAACATAACTTTCATTTTTCAAAATTTTCGTCGGGGAGCATGTCCGGGACACGGAGCAGTTCCAACATGGTTTTTGGAATTAATTCTTTTGTCAGTGGAGTCTGATACATGTAACTGATGCAAAGAAAATAATATTCCCTTTAAGGCCCTGCAACGCGGACATATTTCAAGTATTCACAACTACATGCTTCTCTTTGGCAGCTTGTTGGCCAAAGGTTGTGTCCTCCTGAAGGACCCATAGGACGGTCTTTGGGGATTCGTTACTGGATCTTTTGACCATAAATAAACTCGTATACATGTTAGGAACCTATATTAACAATTTGAACTGCAAATAACGCATAAAAAATGCAAAGGCACACTAGAACACACAAGCATGTCCCAAGGCTAACTTTCGAACATCTCGGACGTTTGACATCCAAATCACTTCAAATCATGTTTAAAAACTTTAAAACACTTAATTAAAATATTACTAAGCTTTTTATAATTATGAGAGGCTTTATAAACCTTACTACATTTTGAGAGATCTTACAAAGTTCGTAATTGAGTTTGATATGTCGTTATAAGTTTCAAAAGGATGTACCGAGATTTGGTTGAGGGGTTGATGTTTTAAAATTAAAGGTATGAATCTCCAAAGAACAACCAAAGGTTCCTTTAGGAGGAAACTAATGCCTCACCCCAAAGAACCCCAGAAACCAAAAATCTACCAAATATCATATGACCAACAAATGGACATACGCCCCGTGGATGCCTCTGTGGGTCAAGGAAATGAAATTCAAGTTGAAGAATAAAACAGGATAAGACACTATTGCGGGTGGACGTGTCTACGGTCCGTGGGTAGGGTCTTGAGTCACCACTTGTTTTGTTGTCCAAATTCGTCCAAAGGTAAGGTTAGTTTAATAAATTCCTCTTAAGGTAAGTTAATTTGGGGGAAATTTACTATTGAGTAATGAATGTATTTAAAGGCTTAAATGTATTAAAAATTCTTTTTAAATTAATTATTTTAAAACACTCAAAAGTTAGAAACTACCTCCCCAATTATTCTCTTTCTAGAAATGTAACGACATGTTTAGTCGTTTTGAGAAGCAGATTTTATTTCTGGAAAAACAGACTGAGGCGACGGACCCCACAACCGACCATCGCAGGGTCTCGTTTCAAAACACTTAGAAAATCTGAAATTGGGTACTGATAATCGACTCTCTGAACATCGTAACGAAATGGCAGGACGGACCATCACAGACTCTTTGGTGGAAATTGAGTCTCTGAACCTTGCGACGACCTGTAGGACGGACCGTCGTAGGAACGACGGGCCGTCGTAGGTTGCGTAATCCCAGTCTGGGTCGGATTTGTTATACGTTTTAAGGGACATTTTTGACTATTCCTACTTTAATTATAAAGTTAGTGGGTTAATGTTAATAAGTCTAATTACTTGGGGGTTAAAAGAGGTAACCTTAAGTTAATTAGTGGGTTATTATTGCCATCTTTTATTCTTAATTATATGCTAATTAGGGTAAAAGAAAGAGGGTTTGAATAAAGAAAATAAAAAGAACAAGAAGAGAGAGAGATGGTCGATGTAGAAGGGGTAAACACAAAGCTTTGGAGAAAATTTGCTTGCCTGATCACTAGTCTTCGGTGGAGGTAGGTTATGGTTTCTCTTACGATATTCGTAGTAAACTCTTAATAGCGAATGATATGTATTGATAATATTGTAAACCCTGCTATGTGTTTAATTGTATGCTTGCATGAATGTAATTATATAATTGTGATTATATAAGCATGATGAAGTTATTGAATCCCAAATCTTGCAAAAACCCTAATCTCTTTGTTAATGATGAGGCCTTGGTATAAAAGAAGGCGGGATGAACTAAAATAATGAGATTGATGATGCCTTGGTAAGAAAGAAGGCTTGATGAATTGATAGAAGAAGATTTAGGGGATCGGATGTCACGAACCGACACATAGATTTAGGGGATCGGGTGTCATGAACCGACACATAGATTTAGGGGATCGGGTGTCACGAACGGACACATAGATTAGGGGATCGGGTGTCACGAACCGACACTTAGATTCTGGGTATCGGGTGTCATGAACTGACACGTAGATTTAGGGGATCGGAGTGTCATGTTCCGACACATAGTAGTAAGGGATCGGAGTGTCACGTACCGACACAAGAGGATTAATGAATATGAGGGAGCGGAGTGTCACGTACCCACACAAGAGAAATAAAGATAATGAATCTTGAAAGATGTTAATATACTCAATCTAATGAACATAATTCCCAAATGAGTATGGTATTGAGGCTTGAGTCCTCATGTGTGAACTTGACGGTAATTGTTAATGAGATAGTACTTGTTGTTGCTACATATTGAGTATCATAGTAGATTTTATGATATAATTGGTATATACTAATTTCTATTTTGAGTTGGCCGATGATATCTACGCAGTACCCGTGTTTTGTACTGACCCCTACTTTTATGTTTTCTTCTTGGTTATTTGTGGAGTGCAGCAAACGTGCCGTCATCTTCGACTTAACATTAACTCTAGCCAGTCTTCATTACTCAGGATATCAGGGTTAACTAATGCTTCTAGCTTGGACTGGATCTTCCTCCTCATGTCTTGATGGGTTGAAGTTCCGGCTTGGACTAGCTTTTATGTATTTTTAGCTTCTTAGAAACTCTTAGATTTAGTAATTTGATCATAGATGTTGTTGTGGTGATGACTTCCATATTTTGGGGAATAGTACATGTTGAATTTTAGAAGTATTGAATTGGTTTTTTTATTTATGAGTTAAGTCTTCCGCGTTATTTTCTGTTGATATTATATCGAAATGTTAAGGTTTAGATTAAATGGTTCGCTCACATAGGAGGGTAAGTGTCACGACCCAAACTGGGCCGCGACTGGCACCCACACTTACCCTCCTATGTGAGCGAACCAACCAATCTAAACCTTAACATTTCAATATAATATCAACATGAAGTAACGCGGAAGACTAAAACTCATTAATAAAAATCAATAATCAACTTCTATAACTCAAAACATATCATTCCCCAAAATCTGGAAGTCATCACCACAAGAACATCTATGATCAAATGACTAAACTAAGAGTATTATAAAAGCTAAAAGTACATAAGAAGCTAGTCCATGCCGGAAGTTCAAGGCATCAAGACTTGAAGAAGAAGATCCAGTCCAAGCTAGAAGCATTAGCTCACCTTGAATTTCCGATGTAGTAAGACTGGCTTGAATTACTGTTGAGTCGAAGATGACGGCACGTTTGCTGCACTCCACAAATAAACAAGAAGAAAACAATAAAAGTAGGGGTCAGTACAAAACATGGGTACTGAGTAGATATCATCGGCCAACTCAAAATAAAAAACAGTATATATTATGCAATATCATAAAATCAACTAATATCCTTAGCATGCAGCATTTACAGTTACCATAACCCTTGGTTACAACACCAAGCACATCAATGAGGACTCACGCCTCCTCATCATACTCATTTGGGAATTCAGTTCATTAGATTGAGTATATTAACATTTTTCAAGATTCGTTATTTTTATTCCCCTCGTGTCGGTACGTGACACTCCGCTCCTCAATATACTATCCTAGTGTCGAAACGTGACACTCCGATCCTCATATACTATCCTGGTACCGGAACGTGGCACCCGATCCATATTCTATCCTGGTGTCGGAACGTGACACCCGATCCATATTCTATCCTGCTACCGGAACGTGGCACCCGATCCATATTCTATCCTGGTGTCGGAACATGACACTCCGATCCTCATATACTATCCTTGTACCGGAACGTGGCACCCAATCCATATTCTATCCTGGTGTCAGAACGTGACACTCCGATCCTCATATACTATCCTGGTACCGAAACGTGGCACTCGATCCCCTAATCTCCCTACTTTCATTCATCAAGCCTTCTTTTATACCAAGGCATCATCATTGACAAAGTAGATTAGGGTTTCTTTTCAAGATTTGGGATTCAATAGCTTCATCATGCTTATTTATTCATAATTACATAATCACATCATTCGTGCAAGCATACAATTAAGCATATAGAAGGTTCACAATACTACTAACACATATCATTCGCTATTAAGAGATTACTACGAATAGCATGAAAACCATAACCTACCTCCACCGAAGAATTGCGATCAACAAGCTATCTTCTCAGAATCCTTGCTATCCTCTTCGTTTCTCTCTCTCTCTGCTCGTTCTCTTTCTTTTTCTGTCTCTCTTTGATCTTTCTTATTTTTATTATTCCAACCCTCTTTCTTTTACCCTAATTAACATATAATTAAGAATAAAAGATGGCAATAATAACCCACTAATTAACTTAAGGTTAACTCTTTTAACCCCCAAGTAATTAGACTTATTAACATTAACCCACTAACTTTATAATTAAGGCAGGAATAGTCAAAAACGTCTCTTAAAACGTATAAAGAAATCCGACCCGAACTGGCATTACGCAACCTGTGACGGGCCGTCGGGCCTGCAACGGTCAGTCCTGCAGGTCGTCGCAAAGTTCAGAGACCCAAATTTCCACCAAGGGTCTGTGACGGTCCGTCACACCTGTGACGGTCCGTCCTGCCATTTTGTTACGAAGTTCAGAGAGTCAATTTTCAGTACCCAATTTTCAGTTTTTCTAAGTGTTTTGAAACGAGGCCCTGCGACGGTCCGTCGTGCCCATTACGGTTCGTCGTTGGGTCTGTCACCTCAGCCTGTTTTTCCAGAATTGAAATGTGCTGCTTAAAACGACTAAACAGGTCCTTACAATAGATACCAATTTACCCATCGTTCATCCCCGAACGATCACAAGAAGGAAAACAACGGCGAAAAGGAGTACTTGAATCTGTAAACAAATGTGGGTATTTTTCTCGCATATCTGCCTCCTTCTCCCAAGTGGCTTCTTCAACGGGTTGATTCTTTCATTGAACTTTGATGGATGCAATCTACCTTGATCTCAACTTGCGAATTTCTCTATCTAGAATGGCAACAGGTTCCTCCTCATAAGACAAGTTCTCATCAAGCAAAACTGAATCCCAACGGATAATGTAGTTTCCATCCCCATGGTATCTTTTCAACATCGACACATGGAATACCGGATGTACTCCGGACAGCCCGGGAGGCAAGGCTAACTCATAAGCCACCTCTCCTACTCGCTTAAGTACTTCAAATGGTCCAATGTACCTTGGACATAGTTTGCCCCTTTTACCAAACCGCATCACCCCTTTCATGGGCGAAACATTCAGCAAGACTCGTTCTCCCTCCATGAACTCTAAGTCTCTAACCTTTCGATCTGCATATTCTTTTTGTCTACTTTGCGCCGCTAGAAGCTTTTCTTGAATAGACTTCACTTTCTCTATCGAATCCCTCAAAAGGTCAGTACCCCAAGGCCTAACCTCAAATGCATCAAACCAACCAATGGGAGACCTACATCTCCTACCATACAATGTTTCAAATGGAGCCATATCAATGCTTGAGTGATAGCTATTATTATATGAAAACTCTGCTAAGGGTAAGAAGCTATCCCAATGGCCGCCAAACTCTATCACACATGCACGAAGCATATCCTCCAACACTTGAATCGTTCGCTCAGACTGACCATCGGTCTGAGGATGGAACTGCGTACCTCTATCTGATATGATGGAGAGTGGAACCCCATGCAACCGAACAATTTCTGAGATATAGATTTTGGCTAACTTTTCTGCATTGTAAGTCACCTTGACCGGAATGAAATGAGCAGACTTAGTAAATCATTCAACAATCACCCAAATAGAGTCATACTTACCCATTGTCTTTGAAGACCAACCACGAAGTCCATTGCAATTCTCTGCCATTTCCATTCCGGAATGGGCATTCTCTGAAGTGTTCCTCCAGGCCTTTGGTGTTCATACTTTACTTGTTGACAGTTTAGACATTTGGCAATAAAATCAACAATATCACACTTCATTCTAACCCACCAAAAGTGTTGCTTTAGGTCATGGTACATCTTGGTTGCACCCGGATGTATCAAATACTTTGAACTATGAGCCTCTGTAAGAATAGTGTTAATCAAATCATCAACTTGGGGTACACATACCCTTCCCTTGATTCTCAAAACACCTTCCTCATCGATTTGTTCTTCTTTAGCCTCTCCTTTCAACACTTTATCTTGGATCCGGATCAATTTTTCATCATTAAACTGTTTCCCTTAATCTTGTCAAGAATAGAAGACCTTGACTCCACACTAGCCAACAATCCTCCCTTATCATTTACCTCTAACCTCATCAAGTCGTTAGCCAAAATCTGAACCTCTCTAGCAAATGGACATCTAGAAACTTGCAAGTGAGCTAGACTCCCCATGCTTCCCGCTTTTCTACTTAAAGCATCTGCCACAACATTCACTTTTCCCGGATGATACAAGATAGTGATATCGTAGTCCTTTAGTAACTCCATCCATCTCCTCTGTCTTAAGTTCAAATCTTTCTAAGTAAAGACATACTGAAGGATACGATGATCCATGTAGACCTCACACTTAACCTCATATAAATAGTGTCTCCATTGCTTTAATGCAAACACTACCGCAGCCAATTCCAAATCGTGGGTCGGATAGTTACGTTCATGCACCTTTAATTGCCTTGAAGCATAAGCAATCACACTCTTCTCTTGCATCAGTACTACACCCATACCAGAATAGGATGCATCACAATAAACAATGAAGTTCTTACCCTCTACTGGCAAGGTAAGGATAGGTGCGGTAGTCAACAAGGTCTTGAGCTTCTGAAAGCTTTCCTCACATTCGTCCGACCATACAAATGGAACATTCTGCTTAGTCAAGTTTGTCAATTGGGAAGCAATAGAAGAGAATCCCTTGACAAATCGACGGTAGTAGCTAGCTAACCCAACAAAGCTCCTTATTTTTGACACATTAGTAGGTCTTACCCAATTCTTCACTGTCTCAATCTTAGAAGGATCCACCATCACTCCATCCTTAGAAACCACGTGCCCCAAGAAGGACACTTCATCTAACCAAAACTCACACTTAGAGAACTTGGCATAAAGCTTTTTCTCCCTAAACATTTCCAATACCATTCTCAAATGCTCTTCATGTTCCTTCTTGCTCTTTGAGTATACCAATATATCATCAATAAATACGATCACAAAGAGGTCCAAATATGGCTTAAAAATCCCGTTCATCAAGCTCATGAAAGCAGCAGGGGCATTCGTAAGACCAAAAGACATCACCCCAAATTCGTAATGTCCATACCTCGTTCAAAAAGCAGTCTTTGGCACATCCGTTACCCGTATTTTCAATTGATGATAACCAGATCTCAAGTCAATCTTAGAGAAGACACAAGCACCTTGTAATTGATCGAACAAGTCATCAATGCGAGGAAGAGGATACTTGTTCTTAATAATTTCCTTATTCAGTTGTCTGTAGTCTATGCACATCCGAAAACTCCCATCCTTCTTCTTCACAAACAAAACCGGAGCACCCCAAGGAGATGCACTTGGTCTAATGAAGACTTTGCTCAACAACTCTTGAAGTTGGGCCTTTAACTCCCTTAATTCTGCGGGAGCCATTCTATAAGGGGGTATAGAAATGGGGCTTGTGCCCGGTTCAAGATCGATACAGAAGTCAATATCCCTATCTAGTGGCATACCAGGAAGATCTGCAGGGAACACATCCAAAAACTCGCGGACTACCGAAACCGACACAATCAAAGGTACTTGGGTAGTGTCATCCTTGAGATGTGCCAAGAAAGCTAAACACCCTTTACTAACCATTTTCTTAGCACGAAGAAAGGAGATGATATGCACCGGATTGGAAGTGTAGTCACCCTCCCACACTAACGGATTTTCCCAGGCTTGGCTAACGTCACCGTTTTAGCATTACAATCCAAGATCTCAAATTGAGGAGAAAGCCAAGTCATACCCAGAATTACATCAAAATCATCCATTTCTAAGATAACCCAATCTACATAAGTGTTGCTCCCCACAAAGTTCACCAAACAGGACCTATATACCTTTTCAACTACCACAGACTCACCCACCGAAGTAGAAACACGAATAGGCATATCAAGTAATTCACAATGTAAATTTAGACCATTAGCAAATGAGGAAGATACATAAGAAAAAGTGGATCCAGGATCAAACAATAAAGAAGCCATGCAATCACAAACAAGAAGATTACCTGTGATGATAGCATCAGATGCCTCCACTTTAGATCTCCCAGGGAAAGCGTAGCAATGGGCCCTCTCACCCGTCTGTCCATTGCCCTTACCATGTTGTGATGTAGTGGCTACAGGTTGCCCATCACCTCGGCCGTTCTGGTGGCCACCATTACCTCGGCCACCACGTCCTCCAGAATATCGGCCTCTACCATGACCACCTCTACCTCTAACATTTGGAGGTCTGTAACTCTGTTTTGGACAATATCTCTTAATATGTCCAATCTCCCTACATCCATAGCACTCTCTGGGTTCATGCATAGGTCTCTCAGAGAAGTGTTGACCGGTCGGAGGTGGACCCCCAACTACAGTCTGTAGTGAAGACTGAATGGGTCGAATTGCGTAACCTCCGGAACCCTGTCCTCTAGAGTAAGAACCATTAAACTCACCTCCCTTTCGAAACCTCTTTGATGTCGATGCCATGGTGAATTCATCTCGCTTCACAACTTCCACCTCTACCACGAAATCTACCACTTCTTGGAAGGATTTTGCCGTAGCCGCTACCTGTAAGGCTGAAATCCGCAACTCTGACCTCGACCCCTTCACAAAAAGATGAATCCGCTCTTGTTGACTGAAGCAAAGTTGGGTGGCATATCTTGATAGTGCACGGAACTTTGCCTCATATGCATTGACCGACATCCTACCTTGCTCTAGGCTCAAGAACTCATCCTTTTTCCTATCCCTCAACATCCGGGGGATATACTTCTCCATAAACAAGTTAGAGAATGAGGCCCAAGTCATAGGTGGTGACTCTGTTGGTTGACACTCAATATGTGACCGCCACCACATTTTTGCGTTCCCTTGAAACTGATAAGTCACAAACTCCACACCAAACCGTTCTACTATACCCATCTTGTGTAGTAGCTCGTGACAGTGAACCAGAAAATCATAAGCATCCTCCGATTCAGCACCCTTGAAGACCGGAGGTTTTAGTTTCAAGAACTTACTGAAAAGTTCATGTTGATCAGTTGTCATTATAGGTCCAGTAGTCAGACGTGGAAATGTGCCTATGTCCAATGAGGTTTCCATACGAGGAGCCATAGTGGCTGCATGTTGTACTTCTGAAACCAGAGGTGTTGGCGCAGAAAACACTGGAGGTGCCTGACCTTGATCAGACAACCCACTGAGATAGGCGAGAACCTGATTGATCATCTCTGGGGTAGGCTGGGGTGGCAATCCCTCATTCTGCACTTGTTCATTTTCCCCTTCCTCACCCTCTCTTATTCCCTACTCAGTCGGTGGAGGAGTCACTGCCCTAGTATCAGATGGACTAGGTGCTCGTCCTCTTCCCCTAGAGGACGTCCTCCCACGACCTCTACCACGGCCTCTTGCCGCTGCTCTTCCTCGAGCTACAGCCCCATTGGCTGGCTTAGACACACCCTGTCCCGCCGGTGCTGATGTTGGTGCTGGCGTAGTCGTTGCTCTAGTTCTAACCATCTATGAAATAGAGTGAAGATGGTAAGATACAAATTTGTATCACCTAGATACCAATTGGACCCAAGTAGTAGCACGAAAGAAAGAATGAAAGAGTGAAATTTTCGTAAAGTCTTATAGCCTCTCAAGGAAAAGTAAAGGCGTCCCCCTACCGTTCCTTAAGACTCTACTAGACCTGTTCTTGTGTGATGAGACCAACGAACCTAATGCTCTGATACCAAGTTTGTCACGACCCAAACCGGGCCGCGACTGGCACCCACACTTACCCTCCTATGTGAGCGAACCAACCAATCTAAACCTTAACATTTCAATATAATATCAACATGAAGTAACGCGTAAGAATTAAACTCATTAATAAAAATCAATAATCAACTTCTATAACTCAAAACTTATCATTCCCCAAAATCTAGAAGTCATCACCACAAGAACATGTATGATCAAATGACTAAACTAAGAGTATTCTAAGAGCTAAAAATACATAAGAAGCTAGTCCATGCCGGAAGTTCAAGGCATCAAGACTTGAAGAAGAAGATCCAGTCCATGCTAGAAGCATTAGCTCACCCTGAATTTCCGATGTAGTAAGACTGGCTTGAATTACTGTTGAGTCGAAGATGACGGCACGTTTGCTGCACTCCACAAATAAAAAAGAAGAAAACAATAAAAGTAGGGGTCAGTACAAAACACGGGTACTGAGTAGATATCATCAGCCAACTCAAAATAGCAAACAGTATATATTAAGCAATATCATAAAATCAACTAATATCCTTAGCATGCAGCATTTACAGTTACCATAACCCTTGGTTACAACACCAAGCACATCAATGAGGACTCACGCCTCCTCATCATACTCATTTGGGAATTCAGTTCATTAGATTGAGTATATTAACATTTTTCAAGATTCGTTATCTTTATTCCCCTCGTGTCGGTACGTGACACTCCGCTCCTCAATATACTATCCTGGTGTCGGAACGTGACACTCCGATCCTCATATACTATCCTGGTACCAGAACGTGGCACCCAATCCATATTCTATCCTGGTGTCGGAACGTGACACCCGATCCATATTCTATCCTAGTACCGGAACGTGGTACCCGATCCATATTCTATCCTAGTGTAGGAACGTGACACTCCGATCCTCATATACTATCCTGGTACCAGAACGTGGCACCCGATCCATATTCTATCCTGGTGTCGGAACGTGACACTCCGACCTCATATACTATCCTGGTACCGGAACGTGGCACCCGATCCCCTAATCTCACTACTTTCATTCATCAAGCCTTCTTTTATACCAAGGTATAATCATTAATAAAGTAGATTAGGGTTTCTTTTCAAGATATGGGATTCAATAGCTTCATCATGTTTATTTATTCATAATTACATAATCACATCATTCATGCAAGCATACAATTAAGTATATAGAAGGTTCACAATACTACTAACACATATCATTCGCTATTAAGAGTTTACTACGAATAGCATGAAAACCATAACCTACCTCCACCGAAGAATTGCGATCAACAAGCTATTTTCTCAGAATCCTTGCTATCCTCTTCGTTTCTCTCTCTCACTACTCGTTCTCTTTCTTTTTATGTCTCTCTTTGTTCTTTCTTATTTTTCTTATTCCAACCCTCTTTCTTTTACCCTAATTAACATATAATTAAGAATAAGAGATGGCAATAATAACCCACTAATTAACTTAAGGTTAACTCTTTTAACCCCCAAGTAATTAGACTTATTAACATTAACCCACTAACTTTATAATTGAGGCAGGAATAGTAAAAAACGTCCCTTAAAACGTATAAAGAAATCCGACCCGGACTGGGATTCCGCAACCTGTGATGGGCCGTCGTGCCTGTGAGGTTCCGTCATGCAGGTCGTCGCAAAGTTCAGAGAACCAAATTTCCACCAAGGGTCTTTGACGGTCCGTCACACCTGTGACGATCCGTCCTGCCATTTCGTTACGAAGTTTAGAGAGTCGATTTTCAGAACCCAATTTTCAATTTTTCTATGTGTTTTGAAACGAGGCCCTGCAACGGTCCGTCGTGCCCATGACGGTCCATCGTTGGGTCCGTCGCCTCAGCCTCTTTTTCCAGAATTGAAATCTGCTGTTCAAAACGACTAAACAGGTCGTTACAGTAAGTGTGGGTGCCAGTTGCGGCCCGGTTTTGGGTCGTGACAAGAAACCAACACACGCAACGAAGGATTCAAGCTCTCAAGCTCAAGATATCACTTTTTCCAATCAAGTTTTCATGGATGTTCTTCCTCAAAGTTATGGTAGTATTAATCCTTGCATAAGTTTCATTCAAGGATGCTTATCAAAGTATGATTTAAATTTTCCAAAATTCCGTAAAAAACTAGGTCAATCTACTCATGTGTTTAGTTCTAATCGTTTGATAAGTCTTATATATTATAAGTCATGGTTTAATTAATGTTGAATGGTGAATTAAGGTGATTTTGCCCTTGAACCCTTGTTCTCCCCAAAAATTCTATGTTGTGATTTGTGGTTGGTAATTGAGTGATAATTAAAGTATATTGAATAGCTTATGTTTGTACTGATATAGATGATTGAAATTACGTTATTGCACATGCCTAATTGTAGTATTTTAAGGTGTTTGGTGAATGTGGTCCATGTCCTTGAAAGTCAATGTATGATAAAAATTTCAAGTATATGCATGTGACTTCAATAAAAATATTAAGATCATGTTTAGAATGCAATGGTGGTAGTCTAAGTCACATAGAATCATGATTAAAAAAATGAATGAAGTACCTACTATTATATTATTGATGATGCGTTGAAAGACAATTTTCAAATGTACACCAAAGAATATTAATGACATGTTGTCAAAGGACTTTATCACAATGTGGTGATTCATAGTTTAAAATATATTCTCATCGTTAAATCTAAGAGCTTTCTAATGAATGAATGTTGGTTTTGAGATGGGTAATCATCAATGAGTTTAAGAGGGGTCTCTAGTGACAATCTCTTACCATTTAATAATGAACTTAAGTAATGAATGTGATGTAATCTCTATCGAATAATGGTAAGCACAGAGTGGATATAAATTGTGGTGTATGTTCATCCCTTAGTTGAGGTGAATTATCTTGTAGTACCCTCTTAAGATGGATGCTTATCTGTGAGTTGATGTGGGATATCTAGTAGAAATATTCCTATCCCATAACTATGTGCCTAGAAAGATCATTAGGTAGTGGAACCACCTAAGCTAAAAAGTAATGGTCCTATCTTAGAAAAGTATGACCTCTTTATGTGATGAGGTTGACACCGGGATTCCATGAATTTATTATATGATCTATGTCGCTTAAGGCTTACCCCTACCAAGAATGATAATCAACCATTTATTCATAGGAATGCACTACTTTATGTGGTTGGGGGTATCAGACGTCAACCATGCATTGCACGAGTAGGATTTGAGTGTAGTCATGGTGTGTAACTTCATGTTAAAATGTTGTATGATCAAAGATATGCGTTAGGATCTATGGTTACATAGGAAGTTCTATGAAGTATGGTTCCTAGTACGGGATGAAATCGATGCATTGCACAAATATGCTTTGAAAATGGCTATAATGTGTATCTCAAATATCTTAATGTCTAATGAATGAAGGTGCTCAAAAAAAAGATGAAAATGAAGAATGTGGACCTAAATACTTAATGAGATAATGCATGCTTTATTTGGATTATATTGTTAGTTACTTACTTTTCATGACTTATTGAATTTGAATGTTCCTTGTCTATGGTTTTTTCAAAGTTGTAATTAGTGTGAGTAGTAGTATGAGATGTTTTTCACAGATTCCGGAAGTATGACTTAGGGTTTCCCTAGATTATGGTCCTAATGTGTTGTAATTACTTATGAAATTTTTGTGTTCCTTATGTATAAATGTTGTTTAAAGATTAAAAAGAGGATGGTAAGTTCACATTCGGTGGACTTAATGTGGTACATAGTGTTGATGGTGGTATGGAACACTATACAAACATTAAAAAAAGTATACATTTGGGTTATTTAAATTAAAGCTTATTGTGATGAAATGACTTGTATGTTAGTTAGATTCTGTCTTATGCCTCGTATTCTTATGTTCATGAAGGTTTCTCAAATTGGCATATATCATGATTTTTTAAAAGAATGTACTTTTAAGCATGGTTTTTGCATGGCTATTATACTTAGTACTTAAATGTGCTAATCCATATTCTTCTAGTTTCTACAAAGTGTAGCTTCTGAAATTTTACATGATTCTGTCTAATTAGTGGGTTTTGATTGATTTATTTCAAGGCTATCGGTATGCCCTCGTGGATCATAGGATAAATACTTTTGATGTTTCATGCCCTTTTATTGTAATAGGCTCTTTTAGACTATCTATTGTAAAGGTCCACGTCCATACCTTAGTTTCAAGATTATTTTTAGATGGCCACGTGAAACTAGTAGACTTTCGTTATCGTCACGACCAGGGAGCACTCCCTAGTCGTAACACGGTGTCCTCGACCTCAAAGAGGTCTTATACAAGCCCTTATAATATCTTAATTAAATAAGATATTGAATAATGCGGTAAATTTTAAAATATTAACAATCAATGTCAAACTCTTTCAGATACAAAAATAGATTATCTAAACTTGTCTCGTTAACCACTAGGTTTAAAGATAAGAATATCATCATAGGGACCATAGACCATAAAATAGAATATATAATAATATGAAGTACAATAATAGTCTATTACAAGGTAGAAAAAAAGATAAAGTGTCATGATGTCTTTGAACTTGATGATATACCAATTGGCTTTGAAGAAAATAATCCAAGCCACTATTCTTCTGGAATAAGACCTACTATCCTTAACCTACACTTGGTAGAAAAATAGAAGAAATACGGGTAGTACATTCAACTTGAACTAAGGATGGAAACCATGTGAGTAAAAGTGTTAAAACATGCATAGAGGCATCTTTAGTTAATAACATGGTACTTCAAGAAAAATTCAAAATTCACATTAAAGGATTACACAAACAATCAATACCATAAGATAGAGAGACATTCATAATCATAAGTGAACTTTCATCCTACGTCCTCAATTACTACCCCCTTTCAATCTCACTTATGCAATGTACATATGGAGTCACATATCCCCTATATATAGTAAGAAACCAATCAAGAAGTCATAATAATAGTTACATAGTTCATTAGACTTCATTCTAAATATACCATTTATAACATCATTGATAATAAAATTCATACATCATACATGAAGATTTGTCATACGAATTCCTCTTAAGATACTTTTGTGCAATGCATAAGTAAAGCCTAATACCATCACCCACACTAAGTAGTATCCCTCAACTAGCCTAGTAAGAATTCATATTCTTATTTTCATTCATCTTCTAAAAAATTGGGAAACTTTTCCATAACCGACAAAGACCATGTGAGCTACATGGAATTCAATGTCAACCCCTCACACCAAAAGGATTGTTTCCTACTTTTCAAGGTAGGGAAAAACATTAATGATAGTATCTTGGTGGATCCACTAGTAATAACCTAAGTGGAATTCATAGTTAAGGAATATGTAGATTGTTACTAGTTTCCCTTTTTATGATAAATAGAATTGTGGTTTCTCTCTCATGAGAACATCAGGAGAAACTTGATTCCTTTGTGAAGAGACACTCCAATGCATATCCTCTCGGTGCTAAACTGAATTTCACTTCTTTGGTAATTTTTATTATTTACTTAATCATTAATTCATTTAGTATTCCTTAGGACTTAATCCCTCATATTTCATTTAGCTCAATGGCTACAACATGAGAATTATTCTCCTTTCCATACAACAACATATTTATCATCATCTCACAACATTCATGTTCATATAAATATTATAGCATAACATTCATAACTATACGATGCATTCTTGATAATTATTAGTGTTATATGGGAGAGGAAATCGTAATTCAACTCCACACTACATATATCAAGCAACCACCCCTACCAAAGGTGAATCAATTCAACAATAACATGCATGTTCATAACCTTAAAAGCCTTTACTAACAGCCTTCAAGATACCTTTCAACATTTAACCCTAAATTCATTATAATAATCAATAAAATAGATTAAAATCATAATACAATAGAAAATATACATAGACATACTAGATTCATAACCTCCAATCATAACCCAACACAAGTTAAGGTTAAGAATTAAGAAAAGAGGAAGATTCATGGGTCCTTAAAGAATTAGGTCAACAACCAAAAACAATAATTAAATTCATACATTAAGAAATAAATTGTATCATAATTAATAAATTTAGACCAAATAAATCAATTTTATAAAGAGACCCACAAAATTGAGTAAAACGTAGCAATTTGGGGAACTTTGAAATTAATTTTTAAAGAACCTCTTGTAAAGGATTACCAAGAGTGAAGATGTTCCATACCTTTTAATACTTAAGGATTTACGGAGGAAAGTACAATTCTTGAATCCCTAATTAAAGATTTATCTTCTTCTTCAATGGAGTAGTAAATATAAATAGGGCTTATAGAACGAAGTTGAGTTTTTGAGTTGTGGTTATGTGTTTAGTTGAATCACTTAGGGTCTTGGCGTCTGGGGCTTATAGGTTGTTCTTGAAAGGTAATTAACTAAATAACCACCCATCTAAACCCATAATTAAATTTGTAATCCCATACTTAAAAATAAAAGTCGAATTTGTTTCAACAGCTATGGCCTCCACCTAGGGACTGGAGGTGGTGTTAATGCTCGTCCTGCATTCCTGTAACTCTTGTCATAGAGGGGGAAAAGGGGAAGGTTTTGTTGGGATACTAAGTATAAAACCATTATCCCCACCTACGGGGCTATGGTCTAGTGACAGTCCGGAAATGCCCCTTGTGGGTGGTTGCTGCAATATGGTAGCTTCTGGGGTCAAATGGGTGGGTCCTCTTCAAGAATCCGTAGGGTGGTCCATGGGGGTATTACCCGGACGTTGGACCCTAAAACATTGTTTTATATATTTTAATATTTTTTGTAACCTATAATCATCATATGACACTTTAAAGCCCCTTAGAAAGTCTAATAACACAGTACTTCAATTTTTACTAGTTTCCAAGAGTCATGGAAGTTTCCTTACATTTATGGTCTAACACTTCCAAAAAATGTTAGTTGCATTAGTTTAGGCCTACAAACACTTTTTATTAATTCTTACGTTATTATTCATAATGTAAGACTCTATCTAAGGATATTAGAATTCATGGTGTTGCATTATCTCCTCTTAGGCACATTTGTCCTCGAATGTAAATCAAGACACCAAGAAAGGTTCAAATCTCTAGAACAACAACCTAATAATCATTCATACCATAAATGAGCCAAAACATCAAGTTCTCAATTCATCATAGGTATTTATTTAAAGGAGAAAATACCGACTCAAATTCAAAACATGTAAAGGCAATATGAGGAAGTAGGAACTAATTCTACAAGGAAAAATTCAAGCAATACATCATTGATCATGTTCGTAGGAGGAACTTTCTTCTCAATATAAAGACAAGTTCAAGATCACAATATGGATTCATAATGTCACTTTATCGAACACAATTAAGAATAGTCATGAATTTTGACATTAGGAATAATGTATGCAATTTCGTTTCAATTAAGCAATTTATAATGACAAGAACTTATATTATACGCATACACCCAATTCACTACAAACTCATTAGAAACTACTTACCTAAATTTTGAATTGAAGAAGTGGATAAAAGATGAGGATAATGAGACATCATATCGGCCTCGGCCCCCCAAGTATAAATCTACACAAGATAGTTTCTCCATAGAACCTAAACGGAAGCTATCTTTTTGTTCCTTAATCACTTCACTCGCCGGTCTAAATTTTCATGCGTAATCTCTTCATAAGAAAGCTTCTCATGAAATCCTAAACCTTTATAGAGAAATATATATAGTTGATGAACCAGAGTCCACTCAATAGGTAATCTCAACTCATAGGAAACGTTTCCCACTAACTTAAAATCTCATATGGCCCAACATACTATGGACTAAGTTTCCCCTTTTTACAAAACCTCGGGAAAAATAAGTGAATACTCACCTACATCAAACTACCCAATTAGAGATCTACATCTTCTCCCATAATGTGCCTCAAATGGAGCCATGTCAATACTTAAGTTATAGCTATTCTTGTAGGAAAATTTGATCAATGATAGATAGTCATCCTAATTACCATTGAATACAATGACACATGCCCTCAACGTGTCTTTTATGGTTTGGATGGTTCGTTCCTCTAGACCATCCATTGAAAGATCAAATACGGTACTAAGGTTCACTTTTGTACGAAGTCCATTTTTGATTGCCTTACAAAAATTAGAAGTGAATTGAACACCATTATCCAAAATGATTGAAATGGGAATCCATGCATTTTCATTATCTTCTTGAGATACAATTTAGCATTATCTTCCACCGAATTTGTAGTCTTGATGGGAATAAAATAGGCTGATTTTATCTACCTATCAATGATGAACCCAATCGAATAATATTGTGTCAATACCGGAGAGTAACCCCTAGTTGTAAGAAGAGTCTTCTTCCTCGGAGAGGCCTTATGAAAGGCCTTAGCATACATCATTACATCATGATATAATAAATAGTGGAAACTTAAATAATTTTTTATTTAAAGTTCAACTTAACTTCTAATACATAAAAAGAGAATCTGTAATTGTGTCACATAACAATTGAAACATATGAGTATGAAAATTTGGACATAGACCTTACATTATTAAAAGACTTGTAAAAGTTAATATAACACAGTCCTTGAACTAGGATAAATAGAAAAATGTATTTCATTACAAATAAAACATCAAATCTACATTCTTTGTCTTTTGTACTCGGATATAAGGACTCATCAACTGGGGAGCTATCCAAGCTTCTTTGAGAAATGGCCTTTAAGCACCTCAATGGCCGGAACCTATATTTATGTAGAAGTAGAAGATATATGGGTTAGTACAAGACACATGTACGAAGTTTGAAAACATGTTCAAGTAAAACATTTGAATTCATGCATAAAAGGAAAATATTTTAATAAGAACAAGTCCATATCACAACAATAAGACATTTTCATATTCATATTAGTATCGTAATAAAGCCATAATCAACATCATATATTCAGAGTACATTTAATCTATATATCACAAGAACTTTCTCATAATCCCATCAAAGTCCACTAGTGCAATGTGTATGTAGATCTCCATGACCTCACATAAACCAAGCAAACTAATAATGTATGACGACCTTAAAAATGAATTACAGTTTCTAGAGTCCCATGTGTGTCAAAAAGGGTTAGCAACATGTTAATAAAGTGTTACACATATTGCACTATTGATTTGAAGAGGTTTAGAGGTCAAATGGTCAATAACGTCAAAGACGTATGAAAGTTGGTCTTTAAACGTGATAGTGTGCCTTTGTATGTTTGCTTGTTTATGCCTAATGTTTGAAGTCCGAAAAAGTTAGAGTTGACTCTAATATCTTAATAGACATGTTAGCGATCAAAACATTCCCGCATGACTCCTGGGGACCACCCAAAGGCCCCAAGAAAGACCCAAATGTTAGAGAAGGAGGCTCTACAAGGATGCATGCAACAAAAAGAAATGAAGCCCAGCCTCGCGTTGCGAGCCTGGAACTGAGTGTGCCTGTGCAACGCGCGCCCAACACGTAACCAACTGCCTCAATACTTGTTGGGTAAAAAACAGAGGCTTCACTATGACGCGCAACCACTTCCCTGATCCAATTGCGTCGTTTTAAAGTCAATTTTGACATGTCTAAAAGTCCTAAAAAGTATGGGGGTATTTTGGTAATTTATCTAGACGATTATAAATTATTTTTATGTCCTTTTTAACCCTTTTCCCAATCCAAAACCCTTACACCCATTAAGATATCAACAAACCCCAAAACTCTCTCTTTCTTCTAAAACCCCCAAAACCTCCAATTAAGACCAAATTCAAGAACAAGCTATGGAGGTGGATTGTTGGAGAGTTCTTCTCATATTCTCATGGGATTTCTAATGTAGAAGGCACGGTAATCCTTCATCCAAATACAACCATTCATCTATGTAGTCCTTTCAAAGCTTTTCCCAAATATGGTTCTATGTCAAAAATCCTGTCTTTTAATTGAACCATGGGTTCATTCTCAAATTGCTTTAAAAAGCATTCTAACGATGAATATATGTGTAGGTACTGATTTTATGATGAATCTATATCCAATTTTATAAAGAACTCATGATCTCCTTACCCTCTAAAATTATGTTTTGTTATGGGCGTTGTGATCTTGACTAGATTATGATTCAATTGTTATTAGATTGTAGTATATTGATTTATTCTAGGGTTATCCATATAAATTCACATATGTGATCATCATAACCACACTTCACCCATAAATTACCTTCAATTTCATGGTAAAGGTATATAGATACATAGATAAGAAATTAAACGCCGCATTATAAGTGAACCATAAAAAACAATGTCATACAAAGCTTATTCTTCTATCAATTTTATGGAAAATTAGCGGAAGTAGGGCAAACTCACCGATTCTCCAAATATTGATCATCATTGATCAATACTAATAACACATAAATAATTCATATATAAGTTAGTAGATAAAAGTACCATAACATACACGAAATCATGATTCAACCATCATCGGATGTTGATCACATTATGTACACTACATCATCAATTCTATTGAAGGTGGAGAAATATAGGTAAAACTTGTCAAACTTTAATACTTTGATCCTTATTGATCAATTAACCAACAATTCATCATCAATTGACATGAAGGCACATTGAACTAAGCAATTTATTACAATCTTAACATAATTCGATCTAACAAAGATCAAAAGACCCACAATATATCATAATTTGAGAATTTATCAGGATCATGGGTTCATCATCAAATTGGATTGAAATTAAAATGTATTTAAACTAATATTGAGTATTGTAGATAATCATCAATTTGTCATAAACATGTTTTTGAAATCAATTTGAGAAAAAAACCCATGATTAGACTGAAATTGGGAATTTTAGTCGTTGTATCACTTTTGAAATTCTTCGATTGAACTCCTTATATTAATGGATAAATAAGTATGAATGATCACCATGCCGTATTGATTGAAGAACCATGAAAAATTGGAGAAGACACCATGTAATTTCAATCCATTGCTTAAACCTTTAGTTTTCCTTCCAATGGAGGTTAAGGAGAATATACAAGAGAAGAGATCTTTTGGGATTTCGATTTCTTATTGGATGTTGGGATTTTGACTTGGGAAAGGGGTTAAATAAGTCCTGGAAATAGTTTATAACCCACTCATAATTACAAAAAATACCCCCATAATCATTTGGACTTTTAGACATGTCAAACTTGACTATCATTTTTGAAATCATAGTAGGGGAGGAAGTCCGCAACATGGAGCTGTTTCGACATGGTTTTTGTAATTATTTCTTGGATCAGTTGAGTACTGTAACTAGACATGATGCAAAGAAAACATATTTCCCTTTAAGAACCTAATCTTCGACGTGTACATATTGTAACAACCCTAATAATTGATATATTAAGTGATGCTTAATGTGTAAGGAATGCCTATGAATAGACTAGGTTTCACACGGATTGATGCGCATAGAAGCAGACCTTGGTACCCTTGTTAAAGCCAAGCCAACTAACATGGGGGGGTAAGTTTATCTTGGAAAAGTTAGGTCAAACCATGTAGGGCTCTCGAATACGAAAATCGAAGGACTCTTTACCGGATTTAAAAAGAGGAAATCCTAGGTTTTGAGCGTCTAGGGGTAAAATTGTTTTTTTCTGAGCTAACTGTAATATCATAATTACCCTAAATATATAATTAATTATTTAATTAAAGAGGTGGAGGGAAACTTTGGGGAGAGAGAGCCGAAATTGAGCTCTTGAAGTGAAGTCTTGCTTCAGCCGTGTTCAAACCTAGGTGAAAATAATGAATTAATGTGATTTTTATTTAAACTATTTAATTAATATTATTAATAATTAATTATAATTTATTAGCTATTTTAAAATATAATAAAAATCAGATTTTTATTAATTAAGTAAACCTTATTTGACTAAGTCCTAAACTAGACTCATAAGCCTAATATAACTCCTACTCTCTCACGTCGTTCTCTCAACTCTCACGCTCAATCTCCCTTGTTATTTCACATGAAATTTCTCTGCCAAAATAAAATACGAAAGCACAAAAATAAACCAAGTTCTTCACACTTGAAGAACTCACATGAAAATATATGAAAACAAGCTTAGTGAACACGTTAGGCTAAGAGAGGGTTTTTCCGTCTAATGTTGTGTTGAGAACTTTGCATAAAGGTTAATTTTCGAAAGGTTTTGGGAAGAAACTTCAAGGTTTGACAGTCAAAATAAGGTATGGGTTTTCTTCTCTCTTTGCCCCTTTCCCAAGAGACCTCTTAAGATTCAGTCAAATCTTATCCGAATACTAGGATTGTTCCCGTCGCATGTCCCTGTCACTAGCTCCTGTTGATTCCTAGGTTGGGTATGTTTGCAGGTAGATATTACGCATGTAATGTGTTTGTGTTGAATATGTTCATGAATGTTGTTTCGAATCATATGAATGACAACCTATGTTTTTCCAAAAAGGTGTGTATGTGTGTACAATATAGTTGTGACTTCTTCGGTTTAAGGTTCAAAAATAACATATTATAATTGTGTTCTTACGTGCACAAACTTATATAAATCGTGATGTTCATAAGTGCTGTAAATATGCTGATTTGAGTTCAATTCTTTATTGAATGTAATCTTGAAAATTCACCTAAAGAACACACTAAAAAACTCTTAAAATGCCTAAACATTTATGTGAAAGAAGTGAGAAAATAGGCTGCAAAATATTCCAGCAGCTTGTTAATGAGTTTCGGCAAAACTAAGGAGAATTTCATGCTATGAAAAAATAATAAAATATGTGATATCACTGGGGATTGAACCCGTGACCTCACAATGTTAAAAATCAGTGAAAGACGGTGAGAAAAAAGGAATGTGGCATGTGGGACTCAAACCTAAGACCTTGGCTGGAAAATGAAAAATGAAAAAAAAATGGGACGAGTGGGATTCGAACCCACAACCTCTCAGGAAATATAGGAGAAAGGAAAAATGAAAATAAAAGGAATGTGAGGCATCAGATTCGAACACAGACCTCTTAGGCAGATTTAAGGAGGATTAAAAATGAAAATAAAACAAATGTGAGGTGTGGGAATTGAACCCACGACCTCTAATAAGTAAGGGATAATTACAATAATAATAATGTGAGGCTGTGGGGGTTTGATCCCCCAACATCATTGTCATTGCGAGATAGTCAAGGAGAAATAAATATAGAAACAAAAGGGCTGTGGGTTCGAACTCACAACTCCTCGGCAGAAAGGAGAGCGTTTAAGAAAAAGAAATTTAATGAAAATGAGGTTGTGGGGGTTCGATCCCACATCCTCTTAATCCCATTGAGCGAAAAATGAAGATAAAAACAAAGGGAAAAAAATGAAGGTGTTTGGGCTTGATCTAGGGTCCCAATGTCATGAGGACTATAAATAAGATCAATGAAAAATGTAAGAGTTATCTAAGGGATTTAAACCTGGGTTCCCTTGCCCAAATTTCCGTATATATATATATATAAATCATACGTGAATTAAATTTTCAAGAATAATGCCACCTACTTAGATCGAAATCGAGATCTGGCATACATAAAAGATATATATTTCTTGTTGAACTTAATGTTAGGAAGATATGTGTCACCGAAAGAACTATGAATGAAACATCATGGCTTGTATGCATAGAACAATAAGTCTAGCATACATTTAAAAATAAGTTAACCTATGATGTAGGTAATGAAGTGAAGTAACCGTGGAAGGGTTAAGTACGGGTGTAAAATACACTAAATGTCCAAGTGCATTGGTATACAATAATATGATTATTATGTAATGAAATGATGAAACCCTACAAGGGTTAAAAAAGAATAACACACAAATGGCCAAGTGATTTGGCATATGATAAAATGAACATTCAGGTAAAAAGGGATGAGTAATTATGAAGAGCAATTGTGCTAATGTAAAAGAACATGGTGACAACATGATATAAGGCTAATGTAAAAGATGAGAGCAATCTCAATAGAGCCTAAGTAATTGTTACCAAAATGTAATCTCCTAAGAGAGTGTAAGTTAATAAAAAGACCAGTATCTATGAATACTCTAATGAAAATATTAAGATTAACACACTTAGTACTAATGATGAGATGATAAATAATCTTTTGAGATATCATGTCCTCATACTAGAAGCCAACTTCCATGACGTATCAATTTAATGTAATGGAACTTTATACTAAGCACTGATATACTAGCTATGAGCGGAGATGCCTTCTTTCGAGAAGGGCGGAGGTTCACGTAACTCTCATGAGATGAGACTGTTCGACATGCCGGGTATGGGTCTCCTTATATTTCCTAGACTTTGAACCTATACTGCCAATATAAGGATCTAGCATGGTTCAATTCCCATGTACGCTAGCATGTTTTGGGTGACTTTGGACGGTGATTCCACCTCTTTTAGGTCTGTGGTTTTATGACACTGGATTTCATGATTCTAACATTATCTATGTCAGTTTAAGTTAAAGTTCTCAAGGAATGAATAAGGTCAACCTCAAATGATGTACATAATAAAATGAATCGTACCAAAGGTGTTAGGATAGGATAATCAAAAGGTGAGTTAGATTCAAGTAATGAAATTAGGTCATTCTTATTCATTGCAAAACGAACCCGATGAATGTCTTAAACTACATCCTAGGTATAGTTGGTATTTACATTGTCCCATGAATGAAATTAAATGGAGTACGTATGAATGAATGAAGCATACTCTGTGTTTGGTAAAGAAATATCCATAGTTGAGGTCCCATATGTTGAGCCCTCATTTTGGGAAGTCCTAACGTCATGTCCATGATCCCATGGTCTCATGGCATATGAAACAATTATATGAACTATGTTATATGATATATGAATTATGTTATGTGATATTTTAAAAATGAAAAGTTTGATAATGCATGTTTCACTCATGGCATGACTTTCAAAATCAAAATTTGGCAGGTCCATTGACGTTTGTGATCAAAATTTTGCAAGTCCACTGACTTGACATTCCATAAATCATGTTGTTAGGAAAGAACTATTCTTTCTCATACATTTCCTTGGTGTGTAATACCCTTACTTAGAACAAGTGTGTACTAATCCCATAAAACTCTATATTTTTAGGTGCAATCACAGGTGGACGCTAGAGATTACAGGTTGATAATTGCAGCTATTCAGACGTGGAGCTTTCATCCGTACTTGGTAGGCCCTAATGCTTTCGAGGATGTCTACCGTTATTACCTAGATTAGATGTAGGCTTTAGCTAGTGGAGCATGTTCTCATCATTTAATGTATGAGCTATCTAATGAATGAATGTTGGTTTTGAGATGGTTACTCATCCATGAGTTTAAGCGGGGTATCTAGTAACAATCTCTTATCACATAATAGTGAACATAAGTAATAAAATGTCAAGTAATCTAAGTGGAATAATTCTAAAAACCGAGGGAATATGAATTAGGGTGGATGCTCATCCCTGAGTTGAGGTGAAGCATCTTGTAGTACCCTCTTAACATTGATGCTTATCCGTGAGTTAATGTGGGGTATCTAGATGCAATCTCCGTATCCCATAATTATGTGCCCAGAAAGATAATTAGCTAGTGGAACCACCTAAGCTAAAAGTAATGTTCCTAACTTAGGGAAGTAGGACTCTTGTATGTGATGAGGGTGAAACCGAGATTCCATGAATTTCTTACGTTGTCTATGTCGATTAAGGCTTACCCCAACAAAGAATGATAATGAACTATGTATTCTCAAGAATGCACTACTTTATGTGGTTGGGGGTATGAGACTTCATCCATGCATTGAAAAGTAATCTTTGAGGTAGTCACGATGTGTTGCTTTATGTTATAATGTTGTATGATCAAGGATATGAGTTGGACATTATGTCTACTCAAGAAGTTCTATGAAGTATGGTTCCTAGTACGGGATGATATCCATGCGTTGCACAAACATACTTTATTTGGAATATTTTGTGAATCACATCCTTTTCATGACTTATTCAACTCGAATGTTTTTTGTCTATGGTTGTTTCAAAGGAGTAATTAGTGTGAGTAGCAGTATGAGATATTTTTCTCAGATTCCACAAGTATGAGTTAGAGTTGCCCTAGATTATGGTCCTAATTTTTTGTAATTACTTACGAAAATTTTATGTTCCTTATGTATAAGTATTGTTTAAAGATTAAAAGGAGGATAGTAAGTTCACTTTTGGTGGACTTAATATCGTACATAGTGTTGATGGCGGTATAAAAAACTATTCATACATTACAAAAGTATACATTTGGGTTATTTAATGTAAAAGCTTAATATGATTAAATGACTTGTGTGTTGGTTAGATTCTATCTTATGCCTCTTATTCTTATGTTCAAGAAGTTTTCTCAAATTGGCATATGTCATGATTTTTTAAAAAGAATGTACAATATACATAGTGCTTAAATGTGCTAATCCATATTTTTCTTGTTTCTACAAAGTGTAGCTTCCGAAATTTTACATGATTCTCTCTAGTTAATGTCACGACCCAAAACCGGGCCGCGACTGGCACCCACACTTACCCTCCTATGTGAGCGAACCAACCAATCTAACCTTAACATTTCAATGCAATAACAACAGGAAATAATGCGGAAGACTTAAACTCATTAGTAAAATCAATAATCAACTTCTATAACTCAAAAACTTATCATTATCCCCAGAATCTGGAAGTCATCATCACAAGAACATCTACTTTAAACTACTAATTCTAAGAGTTTCTAAAAAGCTAAAAATACATAAGAAGCTAGTCCATGCCGGAAGTTCAAGGCATCAAGACATGAAGTAGAAGATCCAGTCCAAGCTAGAAGCGTTAGCTCACCTTGAAGATCCGGTGTGACGAAGACTGACTTGAGTTACTGTTGAGTCGAAGATGACGGCACGTTTGCTGCACTCCACAAATAACAAGAAGAAAAACAATAAAAGTAGGGGTCAGTACAAAACACGGGTACTGAGTAGATATCATCGGCCAACTCCAAATAGGGAACAGTATATATCAAGTATTATCATAAATCAACTATAAAAATCAACATGTAACAACAACAAGTACTATAATCATCAATAAGTACCATCAAGTTCATACGTGAGGACTCAAGCCCCAATACCATACTCATTTGGGAATCATGTTCGTTAGATTGAGTATATTAACATCTTTCAAGATTCATTATCTTTATTTCTCTTGTGTCGGCACGTGACACTCCGCTCCCTCATATTCATTATTCCTCTTGTGTTGGTACGTGACACTCCGATCCCCTAAATCTACCTGTCGGTTAGTGACACCCGATCCCCTAATTCTACGTGTTGGTTCGTGACACCCGATCCCCTAATTCTACGTGTCGGTTCGTGACACCCGATCCCCTAATTCTACGTGTCGGTTCGTAACACCCGATCCCCTAATTCTACGTGTCGGTTTGTGACACCCGATCCCCTAATTCTACGTGCCGGTTCGTGACACCCGATCCCCTAATTCTACGTGTCAGTTCGTGATTCCCGATCCCCTACACGTGTCGGTACGTGACACTCTGATCCACTAATATCATTCTGTAAATCATCAAGCCTTCTCCATACCAAGGCATCATCAATCCCATTACTTTGATTCATCAAGCCTTCTTCTATACAAAGGCATCATCATTCCCATTACTTTAATTCATCAAGCCTTCTTCTATACCAAGGCATTATCATTAATAATGTATATTAAAATTTCTTTTCAAGATTTAGGATTCAATATTTTCATCATGTTTATCTTATCACAATCACATAATCATATTCATGCAAACATACAATTAAGCATATAGTAGGGTTTACAATACTACCAATACATATCATTCTCAATTAAGAGTTTACTATGAAAGCATGAAAACCATAACCTACCTCCACCGAAGATTAGAAATCAAGCAAGCAAGTTCCCAAGCTTTTGTTCTTCTTCTCGTTTCTCCTCTTTCTCGTTCGTTTCTCTCTCTTTTTCTGTCTCTCTTTGTTCTTTCTATTATTCTTATTCAACCCTCTTTCTTTTACCCTAATTAGTATATAATTAAGAATAAAAGGTGGCAATAATACCCCACTAATTAACTTATGGTTACCTCTTTTAACCCTCAAGAATTTGAGTTATTAATATAAACCCACGAAATCTATAATTAAGGAAAGAATAGTCCAAAAACGTCCCTTAAAACTTCACCAGAAATCCGACTCTGCCTGGGATTTGCGCAACCTGTGACGGGCCGTCGTGCCTGCGACGGTCCGTCCTGCAGGTCGTCGCAGAGTTCCGAGACCCAGATTTCCACCAAGGGTCTGTGACAGTCCGCCACACCTGTGACGGTCCGTCCTGCCATTCCGTCACAAAGTTCAGAGAGTTGATCTTCAGTACCCAATTCAGATTTTCTAAGTGTTTTGAAACGTTGGATCACGATGGTCCATCACACCTGTGGCGGTCCGTCCTGCCATTCCGTCACAAAGTTCAGAGAGTTGATCTTTAGTACCCAATTTCAGATTTTCTAAGTATTTTGGGACGAGACCCCCTCGACGGTCCGTCGTGCCCATGACGTTCCTTCGTGGGGTCCGTCGCCTCTGCCAGTTTTTCCAGAATTGAAGTCTGTTGCTCAAAACGACTACACGGGTCATTACATTAGATACCAATTTACCCATCGTTCATCCCCGAACGATCAAACGAAGGAAAACAAGGGCGAAAAAACAGTACCTGAATCTGTAAACAGATGTGGGTATTTTTCTCGCATATCCGCCTCCTTCTCCTAAGTGGCTTCTTCAACCGGTCGATTCTTCCATTGTACCTTGATTGACGCAATCTCTCTTGACCTCAACTTGCGAACTTCTCTATCTAAAATAGCAACAGGCTCCTCCTCATAAGACAAGTTCTCATCAAGCAAAACCGAATCCCAACGGATAATGTAATTTCCATCCCCATGGTATCTTTTCAACATAGAAACATGGAATACCGGATGTACTCCGGACAGCCCTGGGGGCAAGGCTAACTCATAAGCCACCTCCCCTACTCGCTTGAGTACTTCAAATGGTCCAATGTACCTTGGACTTAGTTTACCCCTTTTTCCAAACCGCATCACCCCTTTCATGGGCGAAACATTCAACAAGACTTGTTCACCTTCCATGAACTCTAAGTCTCTAACCTTTCGATCTGCATATTCTTTTTGTCTACTTTCCGCCGCTAGAATCTTTTCTTGGATAGACTTCACTTTTTCCACCGAATCCCTCAAAAGGTCAGTACCCCAAGGCCTAACCTCAAATGCATCAAACCAACCAATGGGAGACCTACATCTCCTACCATACAATGCTTTAAATGGGGCCATATCAATACTTGAGTGATAGCTATTATTGTATGAAAACTCCACTAAGGGTAGGAAGCTATACCAGTGACCACCAAACTCTATCACACACGCACGAAGCATATCCTCCAACACTTGAATCGTCCTTTCAGACTGGCCATCGGTCTGAGGATGGAACGCAGTACTAAGGTCCAACCTAGTACCCAATTACGCATGCAATGTTTTCCAAAACTTAGAAGTAAACTGCGTACCTCTATCTGATATGATGGATAGTGGGACCCCATGCAATCGCACCACTTCCGAGATGTAAAGTTTGGCTAACTTTTCTGCATTGTAAGTCACCTTGACCGGAATGAAATGACAAGATTTAGTTAACCTATCAACAATCACCCAAATAGAATCAAACTTTCCCAATGTCTTGGGAAGACCAACAACAAAATCCATCGCAATTCTTTCCCACTTCCATTACGGAATGGGCATTCTCTGAAGTGTTCCTCCGGGCCTTTGGTGTTCATACTTTACTTGTTGACAGTTTGGACACTTAGCAACAAAGTCAACAATATCATGCTTCATTCTACTCCACCAAAAGTGTTGTTTTAGGTCACGATACATCTTGGTTGCACCCGGATGTATAGAATACCTTGAACTATGAGCCTCTGTCAGAATAGTGTTGATCAAATCATCGACGCGGGGTACGCATACCCTTCCCTTGATTCTCAAAACACCTTCCTCATCGATTTGTGCTTCCTTAGCCTCCCCTCGCAATACTTTATCTTGAATTCTTCTTAGTTTCTCATCATCAAACTGTTTTCCCTTAATTTTGTCAAGAAAAGAAGATCTTGACTCCACAGAAGCCAACAATCCTCCCTTCTCATTTACTTCTAATCTCATCAAGTCGTTAGCTAGAGTCTGAACCTCTCTAGCTAATGGGCGTCTAGAGGCTTGCAAGTGAGCTAGACTTCCCATGCTTCCCGCTTTTCTACTTAAAGCATCTGCCACAACATTTGCCTTCCCCCGATGATACAAAATAGTGATGTCGTAGTCCTTCAGTAGTTCCATCCATCTTCTCTGTCTCAAGTTCAAATCTTTCTGAGTAAAGACATACTGTAGGCTACGATGATCCGTATAGACCTCAAACTTAACCCCATATAAATAGTGTGTCTATTGCTTTAATGCAAACACTACCGCAGCCAATTCCAAATCATGAGTTGGGTAGTTACGTTCATGCACTTTTAACTGCCTCGAAGCATAAGCAATCACACTCTTATCTTGCATTAGTACTGCACCCAAACCCGAATAGGATGCATCACAATAAACAGTGAAGTTCTTACCCTCTACTGGCAAGGTGAGGATAGGTGCAGTAGTCAACAAAGTCTTGAGCTTCTGAAAGCTTTCCTCACATTCATCCGACCATACAAATGGAACATTCTACTTTGTAAAGTTCATCAATTGGGAAGCAATAGAAGAGAATCCCTTGACAAATCGACGGTAGTAGCTAGCTAACCCTACAAAGCTCCTTATTTCTGACACATTAGTAGGTCTCACCCAATTCTTCACTGTCTCCACCTTAGAAGGATCCACCATCACTCCATCCTTAGAAACCACGTGTCCAAAGAAGGACACTACATCTAGCCAAAACGCACACTTAGAGAACTTGGCATAAAGCTTTTTCTCCCTCAACATTTCCAATACCATTCTCAAATGCTCTTCATGTTCCTTCTTGCTCTTTGAGTATACTAGTATATCGTCAATAAATACGATCACGAAGAGGTCCAGATATGGTTTAAAAATCCCGTTCATCAAGCTCATGAACGCAGCAGGGGCATTCGTTAGACCAAAAGACATCACTACAAATTCGTAATGCCCATACCTCGTTCGAAAAGCAGTCTTTGGAACATCCGTTGCCCGTATTTTCAATTGATGATAACCGGATCGCAAATCAATCTTAGAGAAGACACAAGCACCTTGTAACTGGTCGAACAAGTCATCAATGTAGGGAAGAGGGTACTTGTTCTTAATAGTTACTTTATTCAGTTGTCTGTAGTCTATTCACATCCGAAAACTCCCATCCTTCTTCTTTACCAACAAAACCGGAGCACCCCAAGGAGATGCACTTGGTCTAATGAAGCCTTTGTTCAATAACTCTTGAAGTTGTGCTTTTAACTCTCTTAACTCCGCGGGAGCCATTCTATAAGGGGGTATAGAAATGGGGTGAGTATCGGGTTCAAGATCAATACAGAAGTCAATATCCCTATCCGGTGGCATACCAGGAAGATCCGCAGGGAACACATCCAAAAACTCGCGGACTACCGAAACCGACTCAATCGAAGGTACTTGGGTAGTGTCATCCTTGAGATGTGCTAAGAAAGCTAAACACCCTTTACTAATCATTTTCTTAGCACGAAGAAAGGAGACGATGCGGACCAGATTGGAAGTGTAGTCACCTTCCCACACTAACGGGTCTGTCCTAGGCTTGGCTAACGTCACTGTTTTAGCATTACAATCCAAGATTGCAAATTGCGGAGAAAGCCAAGTCATACCTAGAATTACATCAAAATCATCAATTTCTAAGATAACCAAATCTACATAGGTGTTGCTCCCCACAAAGTTCACCAGACAAGACCTATATACCCTTTCAACTACCATAGACTCACCCACCCGAGTAGAAACACGAATAGGCATATCAAGAAATTCACAATGTAAATTTAGACCATTAGCAAATGAGGAAGATACATAAGAAAACGTGTATCCAGGATCAAACAATACGGAAGCCATGCAATCACAAACCGGAAGATTACCTGTGATGACAGCATCAGATGCCTCCGCTTCAGACCACCCAGGGAAAGCGTAACAATGGGCCCTATCATTTGTCTGTCCATTGCCTCTACCATGTTGTGATGTAGTGGCCCCAATTTTCCCATTACCTCTGCCGTTTTGGTGACCACCATTGCCTCGACCACCACGTCCTCCAGAATAACGGCCTCTACCATGACCACCTCTACCTCTAGCTATTGGGGGTCTATAACTTGGTCCGGGACAATTTCTCCTAATATGTCCAATCTCCCCACATCCATAACATTCTCTGGAGTCACTCATAGGACCCTCGGAGAAGTGTTGACCGGTCTAAGGTGGACCCCCGACTACAGTCTGTAGTGAAGACTGAATGGGTCGAACTGTGTAACCTCTGGAACCTTGTCCTCAAGAGTAAGAACCCTTAAACTCACCTCCCTTTCGAAACCTCTTTGATGTCGATGTCGTGGTGAAGTCGTCTGGCTTCACTCCTTCCACTTCTATCACAAAGTCTACCACTTCTTCGAAGGATTTAGCCGTTGCCGCTACCTGTAAGGCCGAAATCTGCAATTCTGACCTCAACCCCTTCACAAACCGGCGAATCCGCTCTTGAGGACTGAAACAGAGTTGAGTGGCATATCTAGATAGTGCACGGAACTTAGCCTCATAAGCATTAACCGACATCCTACCTTGCTCTAGGCTCTGGAACTCATCCCTTTTCCTATCCCTCAAAGTTCGGGGGATATACTTCTCCATAAACAAGCTAGAGAAGGAGGCCCAAGTCATAGGTGGTGCCTCTATTGGTTGACACTCAATATGTGACCGCCACCACATTTTGGCGTTCCCTTGAAACTGATAACTCACGAACTCAACACCAAGCCGTTCGACTATACCCATCTTGTGTAGTAACTCATGACAGTCAACCAGAAAATCGTAAGCATCCTCAGATTCCTCGCCCTTGAAGACTGGAGGTTTCAATTTCAAGAACTTACTGAAATGTTTATGCTGATCACTTGTCATTATAGGCCCAGTAGTCAGACGTAGAAATGTGCCTATGTCCAATGGAACATCCATGCGGGGAGCCATAGTAGCCGCATGGTGTACTTCTGAAACCGGGGGTGTTGGCGCAGAAAACACTGGAGGTGCCTGACCTTGGTCAGATAACCCGCTAAGATAAGCGAGAACCTGATTGATTATCTCTGGGGTAGGTTGGGGTGGCATTTCCTCATTTTGCAGTTGTTCAGTTTCCCCATCCTCCCCTTCTCTTATTACCTCCTCAGTCGGTGGAGGAGTCACTGCCCTAGTATCAGATAGGCTAGGCGCTCATCCTCTTCCCCTAGAGGACGTCCTCTCACGACCTCTACCACGGCCCCTTGCCGTTGTTCTTCCTCGAGCAACAGCCCCAGTGGCTGGCTCAGTTGTTTCTTGTCTGGCCGGTGTTGATGTTGGCGTAGTCATCGCTCTAGTTCTAACCATCTGCGAAAGAGAGTGAAGATGGTCAGATACCAATTCGTATCGCCTAGATACCAATTGGACTCAAGTAGTAGCACGAAAGGAAGAATGAAAGAGTGAAATTTTCCTAAAGTCTTATAGCCTCTCATGGAAAAGTAAAGGCGTCCCCCTACCATTCCTTAAGACTCTACTAGACCTGTTCTTGTGTGATGAGACCAACGAACCTAATGCTCTGATACCAAGTTTTGTCACGACCCAAAACCGGGCCGCGACTGGCACCCACACTTACCCTCCTATGTGAGCGAACAAACCAATCTAACCTTAACATTTCAATGCAATAACAACAGGAAATAATGCGGAAGACTTAAACTCATTAGTAAAATCAATAATCAACTTCTAGAACTCAAAAACTTATCATTATCCCCAGAATCTGGAAGCCATCATCACAAGAACATCTACTTTAAACTACTAATTCTAAGAGTTTCTAAAAATCTAAAAATACATAAGAAGGTAGTCCACGCCGGAAGTTCAAGGCATCAAGACATGAAGGAGAAGATCCAGTCCAAGCTAGAAGCGTTAGCTCACCTTGAAGATCCGGTGTGACAAAGACTGGCTTGAGTTACTGTTGAGTCGAAGATGATGGCACGTTTGCGGCACTCCACAAATAACAAGAAGAAAAACAATAAAAGTAGGGGTCAGTACAAAACACAGGTACTGAGTAGATATCATCGGCCAACTCCAAATAGGGAACAGTATATATCAAGTATTATCATAAATCAACTATAAAACTCAACATGTAACAACAACAAGTACTATAATCATCAATAAGTACCATCAAGTTCATACGTGAGGACTCAAGCCCCAATACCATACTCATTTGGGAATCATGTTCGTTAGATTGAGTATATTAACATCTTTCAAGATTCATTATCTTTATTTCTCTTGTGTCCACACGTGACACTCCGCTCCCTCATATTCATTATTCCTCTTGTGTCGGTACGTGACACTTCGATCCCCTAAATCTACGTGTCGGTTCGTGACACCCGATCCCCTAATTCTACGTGATGGTTCGTGAAACCCGATCCCCTAATTCTACGTGTCGGTTCGTGACACCCGATCCCCTAATTCTACGTGTCAGTTCGTGACACCCGATCCCCTAATTCTACGTGTCAGTTCGTGACACCCGATCCCCTAATTCTAAGTGTCAGTTCGTCACACCCGATCCCCTAATTCTATGTGTCGGTTCATGACACCCGATCCCCTAATTCTACGTGTCAGTTCGTGACACCCGATCCCCTACACGTGTCGGTACGTGACACTCTTATCCACTAATATCATTCTGTAATTCATCTAGCCTTCTCCATACCAAGGCATCATCAATCCCATTACTTTGATTCATCAAGCCTTCTTCTATACCAAGGCATCATCATTCCCATTACTTTAATTCATCAAGCCTTCTTCTATACCAAGGCATCATCATTAATAATGTATATTAATGTTTCTTTTCAAGATTTGGGATTCAATATTTTCATCATGCTTATCTTATCACAATCACATAATCATATTCATGCAAACATACAATAAAGCATATAGTAGGGTTTACAATACTACCAATACATATCATTCTCTATTAAGAGTTTACTATGAAAGCATGAAAACCATAACCTACCTCCACCGAAGATTAGAAATCAAGCAAGCAAGTTCCCAAGCTTTTGTTCTTCTTCTCGTTTCTCCTCTTCCTCGTTCGTTTCTCTCTCTTTTTCTGTCTCTCTTTGTTCTTTCTATTTTTCTTATTCAACCCTCTTTCTTTTACCCTAATTAGTATATAATTAAGAATAAAAGGTGGCAATAATACCCCACTAATTAACTTAGAGTTACCTCTTTTAACCCTTAAGAATTTGAGTTATTAATATAAACCCACGAAATCTATAATTAAGGAAAGAATAGTCCAAAAACGTCCCTTAAAACTTCACCAGAAATCCGACTCTGCCTGGGATTTGTGCAACCTGTGACGGGCCGTCGTGCCTCCGACGGTCCGTCCTGCAGGTCGTCGCAGAGTTCAGAGACCCAGATTTCCACCAAGGGTCTGTGGCGGTCCGTCACACCTGTGACGGTCCGTCCTGCCATTCTGTCACAAAGTTCAGAGAGTTGATCTTCAGTACCCAATTTCAGATTTTCTAAGTGTTTTGAAACGTTGGATCACGACGGTCCGTCACACCTGTGATGGTCCGTCCTGCAATTCCGTCACAAAGTTCAGAGAGTTGATCTTCAGTACCCAATTTCAGATTTTCTTAGTATTTTTGGACGAGACCCCCTCGACGGTCCGTCGTGCCCATGACGTTCCGTCGTGGGGTCCGTCGCCTCTGCCAGTTTTTCTAGAATTGAAGTCTGTTGCTCAAAACGACTAAACGGGTCGTTACAGTTAAAGAGCTTAGATTGATTCATTCCAAGGCTACTGGTATGTCCTCATAGATAAGAGGATAAGTACTTCTGATGCTCCATGCCTTTTATTGTAATAGGCTCTTTTAGACATTCTACTATAAAGGTCTGCGTCCATACCTTAGTTTCAAAACTACTTTAAGATGGCCATGTGATACTAGTAAACTTTCATTATTGTCACGACCAGAGAGCAACCCCTAGTAGCTACACAGTGTACTCGACATCTAAGAGGTCTTATACAAGCCCTTATCTATCCTCATTACATAAGACATTGAATAATCTGGTTAATTAAAAACATTAACAGTCAATATCAAACTTTTTCAGATACGAAAATAGAGTATCTAGACTTGTCTCCTTAACCTTTTAGGTTTAAACATAAGAATATCATCATAGCGACCTTAGCCCTTACTATAGAATGTTTAATAATATGAAGTACAATTATAGTCAATTACAAGGCAGAAACAAAGATAACGTATCATGATGTCCCCGGACTTGAGGATATACAATTTCTCTTTGAAGAAAGTAATCCAAGCCTTTCTTCTTCTTGAATAAGACCTACTATCTCGAAACTACACATGGTAGAAAAATAGAAGAAATATGGGTAGTACATTCCACTTGTACTATGTATGGAAACCATGTAACAAAAAATGTTAAAACATGCATAGAGGGATCTTTAGTTAAAAACATGCTACTTCAAATAAAAATAAAAATTCACATTAAAGGTATACACATTCAATCCATACCATAAGATAAATATACATTCATAAGAAACCCACTTTCAATCCATACAAATTCACATTAAAGTCATCCTACGACATCACTTACTACCCACTTTCAAGCTCCTCTGTGCAATGTACATATGGAATCGCATATCCCCAATAAATACTAAGAAACCCATCAAGAAGTAATAACCATAGTCACATACATAATTATGCTTCATAATAAGTAAACCATTCATAACATCATTCATAACCTCATTCATACATCATGCATGAAGATCTCTCACAAGAACCCCTCTTAACAAGCACATTTGCAATGCATAGATAAAGCCCAATACCATCACCTACACTATGTATTATCTCTCAAGAAGCCTAGTAAGAAGTCATGTTGTTATCTTCATTTATCTTTTAAATATTTGGGAATCATTTCCATAACTAGCGTAGACGATGTGAGCTACATGGAATCCGGTGTGAACCCCTCACACCAAAAGGATGGTTTCCTACTTCCCAAGGTAAGGAAAAACATTCATGATAGCATCTTTGTAGATCCTCTACCTATAACCTTTGTCAGCTTCATAGTTAATGATATGTAGAATGTAAATAGAAGAACTCTATGAAATGTAGTTTCTATATCATGAGAACATCAGGGAGAACATGATTCCTTCGTGAAGACACACTCTAATGCATATCCTCTCGGTGCTAAGATCAATTGCCCTTATTCGGTAAAATTTAGCATTTAATTAAGCATTAGTTCATATAGAATACCATAGGGACTTAATACATAATCTTTCATTTATCGGAATGGTTACATTATGAGAACGTCCTTTAATCATAGAACCAACATCATGTGAGAATTTATATTTCATATTATAGTCATGTAGTGTGCATGAGAATTACCATCCTTTCCATATAACAACACATTCATATTCGTCATCACCTCAAAACATTCATGTTTATATATATATATATATATATATATATATATATATATAGATCATAGATTAACATTCATAAATATACAATGCATGATTTACCATTATTAGGGTTATATGGGAGAGGAAATCGTAATGCAACTCCACACTACATACATCAAGTAACCACCCCTACAAAAGGTGAATCAATTCAACAATAACATGCATGTTCATAACCTTAAAAGCCCTTACTCATAGACTTCATGATACCTTTCAAGATTTAAACCTAAATTCATGATAGTAATCCATAAAGTATATTAACATCATAATCAAACATTAAATTATACATATACATACTATATTCATAACCTCCAATCATCATCCAACACAAATTAAGGTTAAGAATTGAGAAAAGAGGAAGATTCATGGATATTTAAAGAATTAGGGCAGAAAACACAAACAATAGTTAAATTAATCCATAAAAAAACATTATATCATAATTTATCAATTTAGACAAAAAAAATCAATTTTATACAGAGACCAACGAAATTGAGTAAAAGTAGCAATTTAGGGAACTTCATAATTAATTTTTAAAAGTCCACTTCTGGAAAGGATTACCAAGATGGACGCGCTTCTATACCTTATAATACTTAAGGATTGATGGAGGAAAGTACAATTCTTGAATCCCTAATTAAATCTTTATCTTATTCTACAATGGAGTAGTTAGATTAAAGAGGGCTTTGAGGACGAAGTTGAGTTTTTGTGTTGTGGTTGTGTGTTTAGTTTGAAGGACTTAGTGTATTGGCGATAGGGTCATATTTGTTGTTATTTAAAGGTAATTAACTAAATAACCACCCCTCTAAACCTATTATCAAATAACTAATTAAAATTGGAACCTCATAGTAAAAAATAAAAGTCGAATTTACTGCAACACCTACGATCACCACCTATGTATTGTAGGTGGTGTTAGTGGCCGTCCTGCATTCCTGTAACTCTTGTAATAGAGGGGGAAAATGTGAAGGATTGGTTGGGATACTAAGTATTAACCCATGATCCACACCTAGGGGGATATGGTCTAGTGATAGTCTGTCACTTCTCCTCGTAGGTGGTTGCTACAATTTAGTAGCTTTTGGGGTCAAATTGTTAGGTCCTTTTCAAGAATCCCTAAGTTGGTCCTTGGGGGTATTACTCAGACGTTTGGACCCTAAAAATTAATTTTACATATTTTAAATATTGTTGTAACCTTTAATCATCATATGAAACTTTAAAGACTCTTAGAAAGTGTAATAACAGAATAGTTCAACTTTTACTAGTTAACAGGCATCATGGTTGTTTGTTGACATTTAAACTCTAACACTACCAAATAATGTTAGTTACATTATTTTAGGTCTAGAAACAATTTTGTATTAATGTTTAATTCATTATTCATATTTTAAGACTTTATCTTACGATATTAGAATTCATGGTGTTTCATTATCTCCCCTTAGGAATATTTGTCACCGAATGTAAATCAAGACACCAAGAAAGGTTAAAATCTCTATAATAATATCCCAATCATCATTCATACCATAAATGAGCCACAACATAAAGTTTACAATTCATCATTGACATTTATTCAGAAGAGAAAACATCGACTTCAATTCAAAACATTTCAAGGCAATATGATGAAGTAGGAACTACTTCTAGACCAAAAAATTCAAGCAATACATAATTCATCATATTTGTAGGAGGAACTTCCTTGTCAACATATTGATAAGTTGAAGATCACAATATGGATTCACAATGTCACTGTATTGAACACAATTAACATATTCATGAATTTTATCTCATAAGTAATGTATGCAATTATCATTTGAATGAAGAAATTTGGATAGGAGAAATCTAATCCTCATGAGAAACTTTAAGTTACGCGATACATATTCCTTAACATAGACTCACACCCCATAAATAAGATCATGAGAAGAACTCATATAATACAAATACTCCCAATTCACTACAAATTCAAGCGAAACTACTTACCTCAAATTTAAATAGAAGTAGTAGGGAAAAGAAGAGGATAATGGGACATCATATCAGCCTCGGCCATCAAGTATATCTCTCCACAAGATAGTTCCTCCTTATAACCTTAATGAAAGATACTATTTTGTTCCACAATCTCATAAATTGCCGGTCTAAAATTTCATCTGGATCCTCTTCATTAGAAAGGTTCGACTAAAATCCTAAACCTTCTAAGGGAAAGATATATACTAGATGAACCAGAGTCAAATCAATTGGAAATCTTAATTCATAGGAAACTTTTCACATTCATCTTAAAATCTCATATGGCCCCACATACTAGGACTAAATTTCCCCTTTTTACCAAACTTCGTCACTCCTTCCATGGGTGAGATCTTCAAGTAGACCATATCACCTATCTCAAAATCAACGACCTTGTTTCTATTGTACACATAGGAGTTTTGTCGTCTTTTGGCCGTCTTCAAGATATCTCTTATGACTCGGACTTTCTCAACAACCTCATAAACTAAATCAGGAAAAATAAGTGAATATTAACCTACTTCAAACTATCCAATTGCAAACATACATATTCTCCCATAATGTGACTCAAATGAAGCCATTATTGTATGAAAATGCAATCAAGAGTATATAGTTATCCCAATTACCCTTGAGGCGAATGACACTTGCCCTCAATGTTTCTTTTAAGGTTTGGATAGCTCGTTCCGCTAGACCATCCTTTGGAGTTGAAATGCGATACTATGTTTAACTTTTATACCACGTCCATTTTGGAATGCCATTTAAAAATTAGAAGTGAATTGAGTACCACTATATGAAATTATTAAAAAGTGATTCCGATGCATTTTCAAATCTTCTTGAGATTCATGGCATAATATTCCACCGAATACGTAGTCTTGATGGGAATAAGATAGGCTGATTTAATCTACCTATCAATGATGAAGCATAGTTCTTGAAGTAGGAGAAATAGAACAATGTATTCCATTATAAGTAAAACATCAAATCTATATTATTAGGCTTTTGTCCTAGCATATGAGGACTAACCAACTTACAAGCAATCCAAGCTTCTTTGAGAAATTACCTTCAACCACCTCAATGGCCTCGACCTACATTTATGTAGATATCGAATATATATGGGTTAGTACAAGCCATATGTACGAAGTATCAAAATAAATGCAAGTAAAACATTTGAAAACCTGCAACAAATGACATTTTTTTAATAAGCATGCTAGTTTACTTTAAAATCCTTTATGCATGTTCCAAGAACATATACAAGTCCATATCAGAACAACAATAAGACATTTTCATATTTATTTTAAAGAGTAATATCATGATAACGCCATTCTCATCATCAAATATTTAGAGTCGTTTTCATCAACACATAACAATACCTTAATTATAACCCCATCAAAGTCCACTAGTGCAATGTGTATGAGGAGCCCCATAACCTCACATAACCAAGTAAACTAATAACATGTGATGATTGTGAAAATGATGTATGATAACTAGAGCCTCACGTGTAACATAAAGGGTTAGTAACATGCTAATAAATGTCCAAGAAAGTCCAAGACGTTCGTAAGTTAGTCTTTAGACTTGCTAGTGTTTGTTTGTATCTTTGCCTTGTTCCTACCTGTTGTTTGCAATCAAAAAACAATGGAGTTGACTCGAGTATCGTAATAGACATGTTAAGGGTGAAAATGTCCGGGTACGACTTCTGGGGACCACCCAAATGTTTGACAAGGAGGATGTACAAGGATGCGTGCAGTAGCAAAAAATAAAGCCTAGACTCGCATCGCGAGTGTGGAACTGAGTGTGCGTGTATGATGAGCTCCCAACACGCAGCCTACTCTCTAGAAAGTTATTGGGGAAGACTTAGAGGCTGCCCTTTAATGTCAATTTTGACATTTCTAAAAGTGCCAAAAATATGGGGATGTTTTGGTCATTTAAGGAGACAATTATAAACTGTTTTAAGGTCCTTTTGAACCCTTTTCCCGAATAAAAACGCTAACACCCATTAAGAAATAAAACCCCCCAAAACACTCTCTTTATTTTAAAACCGCCAAAACATCCATTCAAGACAATGCTCAAGAACAAATATTTTTGTGGGATTTCTAATGTAGAAGGTAATTTAATTTTTCATCCATAGATAACCATTCATATATGGAGTCTTTTCAAATCTTTTTCGAAACATGATTCTAAATCATAAAAATATTCTATATTTCAATCTAACCATGGGTTCATTGTCAAATTGATTTTAAAACCATTCTAATAATGAATATATGTTTAGGTATTGAGTTTATGATGAATTTTTATCCAATTTTATGAAGAACCCATGATCTCCTTACCCACTCAAATTATGTTTTGTTATGGGTCTTGTGATCTTGACTAGATTATGATTCATTTGTTATTAGATAGCAGTGTATTGATTAATTTTAGTCTTATATAAATCTATTGAATATGAATTGTTTTTAATTGATAAATAAGATCATTAGCTTCAAGATTCGGTAAGTTAACCTATTTCCTCTAATTAGCTTAGAATGTATTTTGAATTGTGTTTATTTGTATAGTGCACTTAGGGTGGCGGTGTTTATATTCTTGTACATGTTTTTGTGTTATGGTCCTTGAATTTCAGACATTACATGCAATATGAATTTATATGTTGATTTCATGTTTAAGAAGTTGAATAGCATGTTTCAATTCATGTTATGTGAAGTTATATGTATGGACTTCCACATTAGTTTTATAGCTACTTTGTGGGGATGATTTTATATGTATATGTGTGATGATAATGATATGGATAGGTGGTGTATATGTCTAGTGATTAATAATATCCTTGTAGCATGACCCCTATCTATATGAATCCTATATGAATGTGTAATTGAACTAGTCTAGGAGTCTTCTATTCTATTGTTGAATAGGTACTTGCCTTTTATAATGTAATATGAGTGAGTGTATTCTATTGTATTAAATACTCTAGATGTGTTTGAATCAAAGACTTAAAAGAATGTTGTACATGTGTTTTGATCTTTAGAGGTTGGCTTCAACAATACTATATGAAAGCCATTATGTGATCATGTGGACCAATATACAGAAACATTTCATGCATATCTATAAATAGGATAGAATCATGTTAACTTAGGAATGGATAGTACACCTATGCATCACTACCTATTTCAATTCATGTAAAGTATATGATTAATGAAGTTATGAACATGTCTTTATAAAGGTGATTATGTGAAGGTAGATTTCACATATATGTACAGAAAGACATGATTGTATGAATAAACTATGTTAATGGTAGAGTAATTATTAAGTGAGTCTCTTAAAAGGTATGACTAAATTTTACTCTAATGTAAACTATAGTATGGATATGACATGATTATGTAAAAGGACATTCTCACCTAATGTAGGTTCTATGATGAAATAACATTCTCATTCTAGATACATTTGAGGTATATGATATATGAGGAAGTAAGTCCCCAATGCCTAATCTTTACAAACTAATGTTATCTAACTAATTCATGATGTTTATAATGGGATTTTGAGATTCGCACCGAGTGAACATGAAAAATGAGAGTGGATCTTCACATTAGTAAGTCTTGTTTCCGACAAAGAGAACCTTCACATTTAGTAAATACGGTTTCCCTACCTAAATGTTTTCTTAAGAGATGGAAACCTCCATGTTAGCAAGTCACGTTTACTAGAAGCAATCTATTTGTAACATTACTACGTGCCTATGTTCTTCATGTTTACTAAAAGATATGTTGCATGATTTCAAATGAAATTTCCCCTTTAAACACATGTTTTCACATGGTTTCCATATTTAGTGCATTGTTGTATTAATACCATTCTTCTTCATCTTTTTACACAAAGTGTAGGTGGTGATGCCTAGAGGATGTCTCCTAAGTTAAGAGCTTGGACAAAAATCCAAAGTTCAAGAAGAGGGATCCTTGTTGATTCAAGGATTCGCTTGTGTCATAATTTTATTAAAATTTAACTTATATATTATCTTATGTTATTAAGGGTCTATATCTATTATATTCTATTGAGTTGTGTCTTAAGATGACAAAGAGACATATAGTCTAACTATGTATTATGATGTCTTTGTATGTATATATGAATTAATGTTCTAAAATATGATGTGGTATTAAAAATTTTAAGTTTTCCGCTATTTTTAGTACGATTATGAAATAAAAGATTTCTAAGGGATTCTCTTAGACCTCCGAGAGGTCAACAATGCCGTGTGTGATCTAAGAATTCCTTAACTTCTACGAGGTACTTTGGGTCATTACAAACTTTGTACCAGAGCATAAGGTTTTCTGTTTTTTCTTTAGGTTTCAAAGTCCTGTATTAACAAGTCTAGTAAAGTCTCATTCTTCGGTGGTGAGTCGCAACACTTCTATGAGAGAGAGGCTATAGGACAATAGAGTTTCCCTTCTTTACTATTCACATATCGTTCCATAGTTTTTAACTCTGTATGATCTCTCTCGTACGTTTTCTTGTCCTTTGGTATTTTTATGTTATATCTATTTGATTTGCATAAGGTCTCAATGCTTGAGGGAAAAAAGGTAAGTTTTGATGCTTACCTTGGTATTATGGCTTGGTGAGTACATTTGAAGGCGAATTTAATATATGTTGATGTGATGCCATTTATGAATCTAGGTAGTTTATGAGAAAGGAGATGCTATGTTGAGAAGTTATGATATGATGTTGTTATAACTTCTTAGTAGTTTTTATTATTGAATGTAGTTTCCTTGGAATGATAAACTACCTTATGATGAAGCAGGCTAATAGCATGTTGTTATGATATAGGCTTCAAATGTCCTGGAGAATGTGGTAAGTAATGAGAAAGATGAATGATGGCTTTGTATATGTGAAAAGCTTCATATTTTTCTTATTGTTGATTGGAAACTTTTGTATAAGCTTGCTCCTAAGGAGGGACAATAGTGTGCTGAGCCTATTAAAGTGATTATGAAGTATGATAGTTAATAGGAAAAACCTTATGACTATTGAATGATTCCCTCTATGAACCTATTCTAAGAATGGTAAAAAGGGGGAAAAGGAGTTTTATTCCATAAGTTGGAAATATGATTACCCTAAGGGGACTTAGGAGATGTATGATATATACCCTTTACCTATTAAGGATAAGTAAAGAATTCAGGTTCACCTACTTTGACGTGGTTAGTTGTCTTCTAATCTTTAATTTGAGTATGGTCAATTGAGGAAGTGCTTATGTTGTACCCAAGCATGGTTGGTTGGAAAGTTCAACCAAAAGTGATAACTCTTGCATGTTGGTCTTGACTAGCCTTGACCTTTGTGTTTAAGGTCATGATACGCTGAGGCTTACACCAAGTGGGGGATAGTGTGCATAAGAATTAAGGTTTTAAGTGCCCTTGATGTCCATATGTTGAGTTTCCTTGAACTTCTCTAGGTTGAAAATCACTATTGGGACTAACTCAATATGTGGGATGTCAAAGTAAAGATATTTTTATTTTATGATATGGTAAATAGACCCCTTAGAGATTGTCCTACAAGGCTTTAAAGAAGAAATGATATGACCCCAAAGAATCGAGTTATCCCTCTTCCACTCTAAGACGGGTTCATTAGGAAAATTAAACTTTTCTACACTTGTTCGACAACAAATGGAAGCAAACAAGGCATGAAACCAATCCATTCCAAAAATAATATAAAAGACACATAAAGTTCAACCAAATCCACCCATGTAACTCTATTGGGTAAAGATATAGGAAAACTTCTAAAGACTATTCTAGCCACAATGGAGTCACCCACCAAGGTTGTAATTTAAAATGTTTCAATCGAAACATCGGGTAGAAAATAAAACTTTCTAGCTACTAGAGGAGTTAAAACTGATAATGTAACAACAGAATCAAGTAAATCATGAAAACCAATAATGAACGCTTGTATCATATCGGTGACCATAGCGGGAGACTCCTCTTGCACACTCCTAGCGAGGAGAGTATAAAAGTGGCTCAAGTTTGGATCTTCAGAACTAGGACCATATGATTGAGCTTGGCCACTCCCCTTTTTTTGACTCCACACATTTGGTAAATCCCTTACCTTATGTCCACTCTTTTCACACCTTAAGTAATTTTCCGTACCTACTAGACACTCACCCGAATATTTCTTACCACACTTGGTAAAATTAGCTTTCTTGCTAGGTAAATTTCCACTTCTTTCCTTTTGGGACTTATAGTTAGACACCCTATACTTGCTTTCCTTATGGAAATTGGAAGGAATTTGGTTGGAAACCCTCTTCGTGATCCTTTGTTAATCTTGGCCGTATTGAACTCCCTATTAATCCTATAAAGTCGGCAACCTATAGTTTTTTTATCACACACCATCAACCTAGAGATATTCGCATTGTCTTTGATCATATTTGAATGACACTCTTACAAAAATTTATCAATCACACCCATAACAAACCAACTCATTTCATCCATTGGGTTATAAACCAATAAAGGAGCTCATTAATGAAGGTTTTTAAATTCTTCCACTAAGGCCTCCCTTAGTTTCCTAGGAAAGAACATATCAAAGAAAGACATTCTAAAAACCTCCCAAGTTATACTACCATCTCTTAAGGCCCTATTGTCTCTATCAATTAGGTGTACCTTGTTTGAGCTACATCCATTAGGTTAACGGTAGTTAGCTTTACTTTTAATTCGAAGTAAACCCCATAGCATAAAGTATCTTTTACACCTCATCAATGAAGTTTTGGGAATATTCAATTATTTTTGACATGAGAAACATAGGAGGGTTCATCCTAGTTAATTACATCAAGCGGGAAGCCATGGTAATAGTATTTTCTTGATTACGATTCTTAACCTGCCTATTGGCTTAAGTCTTAGTGGGCTGAGCTTGAGTATCTACCGCTTGTGCTTATCTATACATCCATCATAGGTGGAGGAATGAACGAAGCTTGTTCTTGTGGAGGCACTTGGTTTTATTGGGGAGGGATTAGGTTCCTTCAGGGAGGAACTCCTGCATTACCAAATCTTCCTCTACTCTCCTTGTGGCTGCACATGGAAGACTCTGAAAGTCCAAGACCTAATATAAAGACTCACATGAGTTTATAAGGTCTGTAAAAATGTTTTAAAATCATATATAATGTTTATATGATATAAAGAATGTTTTAGAGTCAAGAAGTCAAGAACATCGCAAACGTCCGGAAAATTGTGAAAGAGGTGTTAGTGTGTCTTAGCCTATTTCATAAATTTTTATGAGTCAAAATTGTTTGAATTTTAATGAAAAGGTGTCAAACATATATTAGGACATATTTATCGTCGAAACTTTTGGGTATGACTACCCAAGGACCACTCTAAATGTCCTTGTGGAGGACCCTTCTATTTTTGCTAAAACCTATCAAAAAGTTGTGTCTACCTACGGTTGCATATGACGAGGCGTAGGTGGAAATATTAGGCGTATATACCTCAATCGACCAAGACATATCGAATTTTCCTAAAGTTGCGAAATAACCACTCAATGAACTTATTGATGGACCTGCAAGACGGGTAGGTGGGCGCCGACTGACCTACTACACGCTTGCACTTTCACTATCAAATTTTTAAGGCTTCCATTTAATTATTAAATTAGTTAGAGGTTTAATTAGTTATGTTATTTAAGTGACTATATAAACTATCCTAAGCCTAAACTCAACTCAACGCTCCACAATTCCCAAACCCAAAGTACTCTACCTCTTCTCTACTTTTTCTCTCCCCAAAAAACTCCATTAGATTGAATGTTATAAGGGTTATATGGATTAAATAAGATAAATTTTATACATTATTATTCAATTATTAACAAATTATGGAAACCTTTCACCCTTGGTATTGCATTCCCCAATGGGCTATTCAAAAATTTGTTTGATAAAGATGATTTCATATTAGTTTCTTTCTAATCAGAATTAGTTCTTTTAAATTGTATTGTTCATCGTTTCCTTTGATGATTAAGATTAAATTATGATTTGTTAATTTTTAATCATACTTGTTCTTTATTTTTAACATAGTATGGGGAATAGATCATGAATTCACCCTAATGTCGTAAGCCAAGGTTATGACTACATGTTGAATTTGTTAGTATTGATGCAATAGTCTTAGTTATTGAGTTAATTACGATTGAATAATTTTATTACACCTACTTATGTATGAATTAGGATTTTTTGAGGGTAATACAAATCATGATGGATTTTGAAGGAGAATTAATAAGATTTTGTGATCTCAAAACATTACATCAATTGTGATAACTTGTACTTGGTGATGAAGTTAATTTGAAGCATGTCATGTGATCATATTAATTAGGTGATTGTATGATGATGCAATTGAAATGTTTTTATGATGTGAAGGTGTGGGATTATGTTAAGATGTAATAATATAATACTTAAAATGAATTGCCTATGAGCCTTATTATGACCTGATGATGTCAATATATTTATCTTGCATATAAAAGTTGTATTGAAAGGATATTATCATGCAATTCCTAAAAAGATAATACTATGAATATATAAGGGGTTAGTCTCCTATGGCCTATACTATGTTATGATACTTAATAAAGTCTTAATTACATATCAAAAAGGGACTATAGCTTGTGAAGTGTCCCTTCCTAATGAGCGAAGGTAGGTTCACTACGTTACTCATGAGATTGGAGACAATAATTCAATGTGCATAAACACGCTCCCAAGCATATCTCCTAGTTCTTAAACTATGTTGCCACATAGGAAAAATAGCTACTGGATAAACCTATAATGCTATGTTCATGTTTTGATACTACTTTTGCATGTAGTCCACCTTCTTTTAGTGTAGGATTTTATAAATATTGTGCATATGTTGAATTTACATGTTTATATTTCTATATGATGTTAGTTTTATTTATGAACATGATATTGGTCTATATTGCTAGATATTATGATGATTACTCTTGATAATATATTGTGTGAAGTAAGGCATTGCTTATGATCTATTGTTTTCTATACTTCGTTGAGTAAGATTATGGGGCTTTACTTGGTCATTGCATTTGTAGACTTGATGAGTAGTTATAAGTAAAGGTCTTGAATATGTTGTAATGTTATGAACTCTTATACATGCTTTCTGGTTAGAACACGACGTTTGAGATTTTTTGATCATGTACTCCAATATAACATTATAAACTTGGACGCGGTTATACTTGATTATGTTGGTCAAGTATTGTATATGGTCTTTTATAAAAAGAATGTGTGATTATTCTCTTATATGGGTTCTTGGTTGTGCATAATGCTTTTTAAAGTAAACTAGCACGGGTTTGAAAATATTTCCCCTTTTACATGATTTCAAATGTTTTTTACATACTTAGTACAAGTGGTGTACTATCCCATACTTTTATGCTTCTAGAATTATGTAGGTTCCGGCTGTTGATCTTCTAGAAGGGCCATTTCAAGATAACTTGGATTCTCATTCTTTATGTTAAGAAGGTTCTCAACTTCCGAGGAAAAACCAATATCTACATATTGATGTTGTTTTAGTCTTTATGACAATTTAGTTCTTTCTCCTTCATTTGAAGATTATTATTGTATACGCCTATATGTGGCTTTTGTTGTAATGAAGTATGGGTGATAGCTGAATGTTGTACTCGTTCTAGATTGTTTAAATATGAGACATCCTTATTAGACTATCTTTATATATTGTGTATGCGAAATAAAAGTAGAAGCCTGTGTAATGTTTCCTATGCGCGGCGTAAATGTAAACACCGACTTTATATATATATATATATAATGTGTAAGCGGCAGGTCTATCTAAACCTCATAAGATAGATATATGTGAAAACTTTGTTTCCGCAATGTAGCCTATGAAATATAATAAAGAAAACTAAGAGGTTAGTCATAGTGATCGCCGAGAAAAATGATGATGGTTACATCTAGGGGGTGCTCCCTAGATGTGACAAACTTGGTATCATAGCTTGAGGTTTAATATCCTTAGGATCGATATGTCACTAAACAACATTTATGTAGATTCTTATTCATAATTGTAAAGCTCTCCACACTTATGAATGAGAGAATATGTCATGCTTAGAAAATTCGAATATTTTAGTGTTCCTATGTTGTCCCTCTAGAGTTTTACTTTATGTATTCTTTTAACCTAAGTATTTATTTTGGTTATAGGTATGAATACTCTAAGTGCAGCCGCAAAAAGGGCCGAGGAAAGGATTGGTAATGTGGGAGAGAAAGACAACCAAGCCCTTCCGCAAGACAATCATGTTTCTCCAATTGAGAAATTTGCTATGTGTGATCAAGTTTCGGCTGTTTCTCCACCTATGACTGATGGAGATATAAGGTCACCGTTTCACAATTAGGCCTAATGCATGACTCCAAGCTAATGCCATCATTTCTCAAGTCCAATCTATAACAACTCAGGTAAATCGAGAAGTTGGACGCCATATGCCTCCACATGCTAGCATTATGACTTGTCCTTTGAGAGACTTCACTAGGATGAATCCTCCTATGTTCTATGGATCAAGGACGGATAAAGACCCTCAAGATTTCCCATACGGGGTTTATAAGATCTTATTTTTTATAGTTGTAACTACAAGTGAAAAGACAAAGTTGGACGCCCATCAACTCAAAGTTGTGGCATAATCTTGGTACACCCAATTAATAGATAATAGGGTGCTAAGAGGTGATACCCTGACACGGTAGATCTTCAAGAGGTATTACATTGATAGGTTCTTTTGTTGATAGTTGAGGGAAGCTAAGGTGGAAGAATTCATCAATCTTCGTCAAGTAGGTATGAGTGTACTTGATTGAATTTTAAAGTTTAGTAAATTTTCTAAGTATGCTCCATCGTTGGTGTCTAACCCAATAAATGAGATGAGTCATTTTATTATAGGAGTTTCTAATGACTTATTGGATGAATTTCTTTCGGCTATGATGCATGATAATATTAATATTTCTCGTCTAATGGTTCATACTCAACAAGTGGAAAAAAGTAGACTAACGAGGAAAAATAGGGAGGCAATGAGGGCCAAGTCTTTTTAAAGTGGTCTTCAAAGGAAAGGTTGGAAACTCAAGATAAGACTAAAGAGGTTCGCTAATAAAGTCCCTAAATTTCCCAAGGCTCGTGATTATAGGGTGCCCAACCCTAGTCCTCAATATGAAAGAGGTACTAGTTCACCAAGTAATAACATACTTGTTCCAACTGTGGTAAGAAGCATTTGTGTGAGTATGTAGTTCTGATGGAAAATTTCGTAGGGTGTGGTAAAAGTGGTCACAAGGTTAATATAAAGGGGCAAGACAAGAGTAATGTCCTACATAAAGCAAGTGGTTATTATGTTGACGCTCAAAGAAAGACTCACTTTTATGCTCTCCTCTATAACGGTGAACAAGAGAGTTCTCTCGATAAGGTGATCGGTATGCTACAAATCTTCTCTATAAATCTTTATTATTTAATTGATCCAGGTGATACCTTGTCATAAGTTACTCCTTTGGTAGATACAATGTTTGATATTTTCCCGATATATTGACAGAACCTTCTATGGTGACTACCCTTGAAGGTTAGTCAGTGGTTGCAAAAAGGGTATATAGAAATTTTCCTATAATATTACCTAATATAGTCACCCAAGTTGAATTTGTACAACTTTATATGGTTTATTTTCTTTTATTTTTTGGAACGGATTGTTGCATGATTGTTTTAATTTCATTGATTGTAGGACAATAGTTGTAAAGCTTAATTTTTATAATAAGATCGTTTAAGAGTGAAACGGAGGGAATTCTACTCGTAGAGGTCGTATCATTTCTTGTCTAAAAGCTTGTAAGGTGATCTCTAAAGGGTGTTTATACCATATTGTAAGAGTCCATGATTGAGACTCCGAAACTCCTCCCTTTGAGTTAGTTCCCGTAGTAAGAGAATTTCCGAAGGTCTTTCCTAATAATCTTTCAAGAATTCCTCGAAAACGGGAGATTGACTTTGGTATTGACTTACTTCCGGATACAATTCATATTTGAATTCTTCCTATCCGATGGCTCCGTCTTAATTGAAAGAGTTGAACGCTCAACTCAAATAGTACAAGGCGATGGTTTCATTCGACCTTATATCTTTCCATGGGGGTCTCCAGTGTTGTTTGTGAAGAAGAAGGATGAGTCCCTTAGTATGTGTATTGATAATCGTCAACTACATAAACTCAATCGAAAGAAAAAGTAGCCTCTCCCTAGGATGGATGATTCATTTGATCAACTGCAAGGTGTGAGTTATTTTTAGAAGATTGACTTGAGATGAGGCGATAACCATCTTAGGGTGAGTGGTGAATATCCCCAAAATGGCATTTCAAACTAGGTATGGGTGGTATGAGTTCCTGGTGATGTTCATTTTTCTAAAAAATTCCCCGCCAACTTTTATGGACCTAATGAATAAGATGTTTTAAAACTATTTATATTTCTTTTTTATTGTATACATAGATGATATATTGGTGTATTTTAAAAATGAGAGTGATTATATGGGACTTTTTATAGTGGTGTTAAAAGTCTTGAAGGAACATCAACTATTCACAAAGTATAGCAAATGTGAGTTTTGGTTAGGTTCGGTGGCATTTATCATCTCTATTGACGTTGTAGAGGTGGAGTTAAAGGAAACCGAGGTTGTTAGAAATTTGCCTTTACGTTTGGCTCCAATGGATATAAGAGGTTTCTTGGGTCTAGCCGGGTAGTATAGGAGGTTTGTTGACGGTTATGAGCCTATTGCATATCCTTTGACTACTTTGACCAAAAAGAATGTTAAATTTACGTGGTCTGTGGCTTGTCAAAATAGCGTCAAAATTTTGAATCATAGGCTTACCGCAGCTCTAGGGTTGACATTACCGAGGGTACTAAGGGTTTTGTTGTTTATTGTGTTGCATCTCAAGCGAAATTGGGTTTATAAAAATAACTAACCAACACGTGATCTTGAGTTAAAGGCTGTGGTGTTTGACTTTAAAATATGGAGGCATTACCTTTATGATTTTCATGTTTATGTGTAAACCAACCACAAGAGTCTCTAGTATGTGTTTATTCAAAAGGAGTTAAATATTCGACAATGAAGGTGGTTATAATTGTTGAAAAATTATGACATGAGTGTTCTCTACAACCCTGGCAAAGACTATGTGGTTGTTGATTCTTAGAGTTGTCTTACCATGGATACTGTGTCTCATGTTGAAGAAGACAAAAAATAATTACTAAAGTATGTCCATAGGTTTGATCGTTTGGGTGTTAGTTTTGAAGATTCTCCTAATGGTTGCTTTATTTTCTATTGTAACTCCGAATCGTCTTTGGTGGTTGAGGTGATGTCTAAGCAACAACTTGGTCCATCATTGATGGAGTTAAGTTAATCAATTCTTGAAAATCTTTATGAGTCGTTATTCTTAGGAGAGATGGTGATTTGAGGTACCAAGAGAGGTTGTGTTTGCCCAATATGGATGATTTAAGAAACTGGATTATAGAGCAAGCTCATGGTTCCCGTTATTTGATTCATCTAGGTATCACTATGATGTATCAAAACCTTACAGAAATTTTTTTGTGGGATATCTTGGAAAGGGACATAGAGAAATTTGTTGCAAAATGTCCAAATTGTAAACAAGTTAAAATAGAACACCAAAAGTCTGGTGGCTTACTTCAAGAAATGCAAGTTCCCCCTTGGAAGATGGAAGACATTAATATGGACTTCGTAGTGGTTTTGCCTTGGAAATGAATGAAAATTGACTCTTTATGTGTTGTTGTGGATAGGTCGACGAATTCCGTTCACATTATCATCGTTAAGTCTACTTATTTAGTGGAATAATATTAAAGAATCTATATAAATTAGATTGTAAATCATTATTGGGTTCGTTTATCCATTATTTCGAATAGATGTGCTCAATTTACTTCTCTATTTTTCATATCTTTCCAAAAAGGGTTAGGTACACAAGTCAAGTTAAGAACAACTTTAATTCCCAAACGGATGCTAAAGTAGAGAGTACTATTCATACCCTTGAGGATATGTTTAGAGCTTGTGTAATTGATTTTAAAGGATGTTTGGATGAACACTTGGAAATAGTAGAGTTGTATCATGACAATAGTTACAATTCAACTATATCCATGGCTCCTTTCGAAGCTTTGTGTGCTTAGAGATGTAGGTCTCCCATTGGGTGGTTTGAGGTTGGTTATTGTTCATTATTTTGTCCCAAATTGATATTTAAGACTTTTGACATATGATAAGAAATCGATTGAAAAAGTCTATAGTCGGCAAAAGTCTTATGCCAACAATAGGTTAAGAGACTAAGAGATTGAAGAATGTGTTAAGGTGTATTAAAAGATTCAGCCATGAAAGGGGTGATGATGTTTCACAAGAAAGTGAAGTTAAGCCCTCGTTATGTGGATCCTAATGAAATTTTTCAAAGTCGTGTAACGGTTTAATGTGAGTTGAGATTACTTAGTGAGCTAGCTTCGGTTCATCTGGTTTTCCATATTTCCATGCGTAAGAAGTGAATTGGTGATCCTGAGTCCATTCTTTCTACCGAAGATCTAGGTGTGGATGAGAATCACTCCTATAAAGTGGTTTGTAATGACCCGCAAGTACCCTCTAGAAGTTAGGGAAACCCTTGGATCGTAACAAGGCATACTTTACCCTTTGGGGTCTTGTACAAAAGTTTTAACTATCGTTCATTACATAAGACATAAAAAGTAGTGCATAATTAAAAAATTTCATGAATAATATAATAAAGGAAACATCTTTCATAAAATACTAAGATAGTGTCGTCATCACAAGCAAATCTTAAAGACACAACATAATATCTTATGGACACGACCCTTTCTTAAATAAAGAAACTAAGAAAATAGGACTATGCCCTCGGACACATGAGGACATACTTTTTCTTGAAAGAATATTTCCCAGGCTTTGCCTTCTAGATTTATACCCTGCTTCCAAACCTATGAATATAGAGTACAGAAAAGTGTATGGGGTAACTAAAAAAATTTACCAAGTATGACATAAGGAAAAACATGCAAAAGGGACATTTTAGTATAAATAAACTTTCATGCCACTTAAGGAGAACATTCATGAATATAGAATTATAACAACATAAGAATTATCATATAACACTTACAAAAGGATTTCCATAATTTTAGTAAAAAAAACATTTTACTGTAAACTACCAAAATCTTACGGTGAACCCTTAGAACTACAGTGAATTCATTTTAATTCTAAAAAGTGAACTTCCAAAGTCAAATCAAGAGGAAGTGAACTAATTTTCATAGGATTTTACCTAGATAAAGTAATCATAAGACTCATGAAGGTAAGACATGAAGGAAACACCCACACACCTTCTTCAATACAAACAAGGGTGATCCCGAAGACTACCCATTCTAGGCTTACTCAGGTCGGGAGAACATTTTCTTAGGTTTGAAACATTATCCTTGTTCGTTATGGAGGACTCTTGAGGATTGAATATTTTCTTAGGTTTGGCTTTACTTAGTTCGTCAATTCTAGGCCTCTTCCCATTCTCATTCATTTCCGTAAAGTTTGGACTCCTCAATCGGTTGAGCATACTACATGATCCTTGAAGTAACACAAAGTATTATGCAATCAAAGTCACTCATAACATTAAGAGAAATGCAACTAATACTATGATGCACGACTCTAAAGCATTACTGAACCACTAAGGATTTGATTCAAGGTTTGATAAGGATAAAAGGAACAAAATGGATATCAAACACCTCTCTTCCTAACTCATTGTCCCCTATTTAGAGTAAAAGCCATATTAAAGGTGTCATACTTCAAAGTAGAATTTTACTTCTCACAACGCAGGAACTCACAGTATTCTTAACTCTTTCACATCAATTATAATAATAACTGTACAAGTCAAGCATAACACTGTCCTCTTAGGATTCAATCTAGCACTAACGCTCTTATGAATCACCATTAATCACTTAGGCATCACATATCTCAACTCATGGAATAAAATTCCTTCTGTCTCACTACTCTTCCTCATTTTTCCAGTACTCTTCAAATTTACACCTTCATTTTTCTACTATCATCATACACAACTATAAGATATCTTATTTTCCCACAAAATAACTTCATTGACCATTTAAATATCTTAGGGACACGACTCTTTAAATTGAAAGAAATACTTAATAAGTCATTAAATAAAGAAACTAAGAACAGTGGATTATGCCTTCTGATATATGAGGACATACATTCCCTTGTGAGAATCTTTCCCAGTCTCTGCCTTCTAGAATAAAAAATTACTTCCAAACCTATGCATATAGAGTATAGAAAAGTATAGCGTTAGTACACATAATGTACTAAGCTTTGAATATGCAAGAATGTGCAAAAAGGGAAATTGTAGTATAAATACACTTTCACTTAAATTAAGTAAAACATTCATGATTATAGAAGTAAAACAACATAAGAATCATCTATTTAACACTTACAGATGGATCTCCATAATTTTAGCAATAAAAACCTTTTTACAGTAAACTAACAAAATGTTACCGTGAACCCTAACCATTACAGTGAATTCATTTTAATCACAAAATCGTAAACTCCCAAAGTCAAGTCAAGAGGAACTGAATTCATTCCCGTAGGAGTTTCCCTAGACAAAGTTATGCTAACACTCACAAAAGGTAAGACATCAATGAAACACCCATACACCTACTTCAATACACTCCTAGGTGATCCCCATAACTAACCATTCAAGGATTACTCTGCTCGGGAGAACATGTCCCAACTCAATGAAATAAAATTACAAGACCATTCAAATAAGACACACCAAGACTTCTCTTTCCGAATGCCTACTTAGTTCAATGAGTAGATAGCGTCCCATCCCACTACCTAACCTAAGTAGTACACTCTTTTAGAAGATATAGCTCATTCATTTCATATAGCACACTCCGAGACTCCACTTTCAGAAGGTCTTCTTAGTGTAATGGATAGATAGCGTTCCATATTACAACCTACCCTAAGAAGTACGTTCTTTTAGGTGACTTAGTTCATACACATTATATAAAACACACCAAGACTCCCCTCTCGAAAGGTCTACTTAGTTAAGTATATATATGGTGTCTAATTTCACCACCTACCCTTAGTAGTAGATTGTTTTAGGAGACTTAATTCATTCATTCTTTTGTGGGAGAATTACTTCTACTAACATAGACCATGATTGCTAGACATGGAATTACGATAATATCCTTGTTCGATGAGGGTTCCCCACTTTGCTAAGGTTAGTTCATTCTCTTAGTTTTTACATGGCTTTTCCAATAGCTATACCAATGAGGCAGCATAGTTAAATAAAAAGGAGATTGATTCTGAGTAACTCACTCTCTACTCATGAGGAGTACTCATCTCAAGAGGTACAATGGGTAAAAAATCTCTACTCACAACGTGCACCAACCCTTTTTTCAAATTCTCTCGGTGCTAAGAATAAATTCCTTAAGTAGTCTTAAAGGTTTGTTACTTTAGCTCAATGGATATCCAATTAACACCACATCTCAACTCACAAATGGAACTTATCCGTAGAGGAATCATTGAAAACCACATTTCAACTCACATTGGGTATCCCACATCCAACCTATCTATAAAGATCTTTGAAATAGTGAGGTTTCTACTAATAAGTTTATCTCAACTCATAATGAGTGTCCTCCTCAAAACTCACTTTTTTATTCACATTCTTTAAGTTCATTCATTCATTCATTCGTTCATTCAAAGTGTTAGCGTATGTGTAAATATGAGCACACCTTTTACATAAATAATCACTTTCATAACATCTGATTTTAAACATACTTGCGTCTTCATTCATCATATTTCACATTTGAACATGCTTCACAAAAACATATAGTTCCTTTAGAAATTGTTTCTAGCATAATTCAAATAATAATCTTCATAGAGCACATCAACAAGAAAAACATCATTATCATCATACTTCACACTATATGCCTTTATGTCCTTATTCACAATTCACAAGTAGATTTACATTCATACAATGAATGTAAACAATGCCACCAAAGGTGGACCATACAACTGAAGAGCATTTAAAAAATAAAGCTAAACAAAATAACCTAATTTACCCTTTATCAAAGCTTCCATATAATATAATATTTTACTCAACATTTAATTATATATATCCCTTAGGTCAGTAGCTAAACAATAATATTTACACAAGGAAACAAAAGTTCAAAGACTACAAAACCATGCTCATTTAACCTATCCCTTAAGTCAAAATTTGTTTAAAAGATTTAACATGTTTTCGTTGAAGTTTTAACATTAAAATCAGCAAAAACCATTCGATACATCATATTTTAATAATCAAAATTGGTTTCATGTAAAACCTTTATTTAGAGTCAAATATAGAAGAAGTTATGGTTGAAAATATCTTTTTTGAAATCATTTAGAAAGGACTCCTTGAATGGAAGAGATTTCAAGCATGACAATCATACGTAAATTAGAACAAAACCCGCCTATTTTTGTAGAATATAGGTCCATTAACAGACCTCCTTATTTTTTCTTGAGTCTTAGCTTCTCCAGAGTTTTAAAGAGAGTTTTTTCTTAAGAGAGGCTTTTGGGTTTTCGAAAATGAATTCTAAAATTAGGTATTAGGTTTGAAATATGTTAATATAGTTGAAAGACCATAAAATAAACGGCCATCATTCATAAAATACTTGGGGTGAATTTACCAAACACCCAAATGTTGGCAGAAAAATGCAGATTTTGGTAGTACCATCGACAACCCCTTCACACACGTGTCGTTAGTCAATTAACGCGCCGTAGGTGATGGTCTTTAATTTGGGCCATATCTACCATCATGTGCATGCATTCCAAGCCTTGCAGTCCAGTCGCCGCCCAAGGTCCACGGGCCATTTTTTTTACCAACGAACTGTCCTTTGTGGCCGTCGTTTGTCACTGTTAAGCAGCACGTGCAAAAGAGATGGAGTCCTCTTCTAAGGACCCTCGTGGGTCTTAGGTGGGGTCATACCAAGACATTTAACCCCTAAATAAAGTCGTCTAGGTCTTACAAACATCCCACATCTATTTCTATTAAAACGAACAGGTAAAACTCACTTAAACACATGAAGACACACAAACACAATCTAAGGTTATCTTCTGAACGTCATGGACGTTCTAAAACGTTTGATCTCCAAACGTAACCAATAACCACACACTACCTAAGAACATCATTATAACTGGTTTTAAAACAATATTAACTCAACAAAAAATCATAAAGCTCTAGTTAATATTAGTTCATTTTAGGATGTTACATTTTCCCTCACTTAGAATAACATTCGTCCTTGAATTCCTCTAAACAATTTAAACCATCAAGCACTCTCTCATAAGCACAAAAACATTACAATAATGATGAAATATTCATAGTCAAGGCACCAACTATCAAGGAGCACAATTTAACATTTTCAAACACTTTGCAACACAAGCACTTGCAACCAGTTTCACATTTCAAAATTCACCCTTATTCTTCATTTATGGATCACATATATAATTTTTAAACACATTAAAACCACAATTCACTACAATACTTATTTTTTTCAAAAAAATAAAAGTTTTATTGTGAACCTCAATTGACACAGTGAAGCATGCTAGAAAATCAAACATTTCATCTTTTAAAAAATTTATCAAGAAATTATGATCATATGAAAAATAAAATTATATAAAATCATCAAATAAGATCAATAAAACAACCATAAAGGGTTATGACTTACCGGGTCTTACAAATACGGATTAGTTCTCTTTCCTATCTCCCATTCCATAAGGATGATTCTTCTTTGGAGCATTTGGATCTAGACAACCTTGAGGAACTTAATTGAACTCTTTACCTTTTCCTTGAGAAATGGGAAATCTCTCATCTTATGACCCTTATTGCAACAGCAATAGAAAACATTTGTTCCAGCAAGACACTTACCCAAATGTAGCTTTCCACAAGTAGCACACCTACGAATGTAAAGATCATGGTTACCTCCTTCGAAATTTCGGTTGGCAACCTTATCCTAATTCCCTATGGAAGACTCCAGATTATAAAATATTTTCTTAGATTTGGGTTTACTCAGTTCGTCCATTCTAGGACTCTTCCCATTCTCATTCGTTTACTTAAGATTGGAATCCTCAATTTGTTGAGCATACTCCATGAGCATTCAGGTATCACAAAACATTATGCCATCAAAGACACTCATAACATAAATAGAAGTGCAACTCCTACGAATATGCAAGAATCTTAACCATTTCTAAACCACTAAGGATTTGGTTTCAAGCTTGTAGAAGGATAGAAGGAAAGATAATGATATCAACCACCTTTCTTCCTATTTTATTCTCCCCTACTTAAGGTAAAACTATCTTCAATGTCTCAGACTTCAAAGTGTCACTACACTTCTCATAAGGTAGGAACTCACACTACTCTTTACTCATGCACACCAATGCAAATAATCCCCATACAAGTCAACCATAACATTCTCCTCGTAGGATTTAATTAAGGACTAATAGTCTTAAGAATCACCTTACCCAACTCCTAAGACTCACATATCTTAACTGATGGAGTAAAATCCCTTCTTTGTCACCACTTTGCCAAATTTTTTCAATACTACTCAAAGTTACACCTTATCTTTTTACTATAACCATACAAAACTATAATAAATCTCATTTTCCCATAAAAGGACTTCATTAAACCATTTAAAATTTAACCATGCTTAGAGCTACATCACGATTCAATTTTTACATTTTATTACTTCCAACCTAATAAATCACACATAGTTATAAATCACATCAACATCATAATCCTCACAACTAACTTGCACATCTACTCTTCTAGCCACAAAACCATAATAAGCATCAAAAATCACTTTTCTCTCCTTAAACATCCCCTTCCAAGTAATCACCTCTAGAAATCACCGAACAAGAAAAAAAAAGATAGAGACGTTATGGATATAAGTTTTTTGGAACGATACAAGAGTAATGAAGAATGTGAAACACTACCGTCCTATAACCTTTCGCCTATGGGTGTGTCGTGACTCACACCAATGAACAAGACTCTACTAAATGTGACTTGTGAGACTTTAGGCCTTAAATAATTTTACATGAACATATGCTCTAATACCATGTTTGTAACAACCAGAAAGTACCCCATAGAAGTTAGGGAAACCCTTGGATAGTCACAAGGCATTCTTTACCCTATGGGGTCTTGTCAAGCCTTTTGAATGTCGTTCGTTCTATAAGACATTAAAGTTGTGCGGAATTGAATCTCTTCACAAATAATTTAATCACAGAATTGTTTCATAAGATATTTAGGAAGTCTCATCGTCACATGCAAAACATAATGACAATATATAATATCTTAGGGACACGACCATTTACATTATTGGAAATACATAATATGTCTTTAAATTAAAAAACTAAGGAAGGAGGACAATGCCATCTACTATAGGAGGACATACATTTTCATGAGAGAATCTTTCCCATGCTTTGCCTTCTAGAATTCAACCTTACTTCCAAAATAATGCTGATGGAGTATAGAAAATTATAGGGTTAGTACAAACAATGTACCAAGTATGGCATATGCAAAAACATGCAAAAAAGTACATTTTAGTATAAATACATTTTCATGCCAATTAACTAAAACATTCTTCAATATATAAGTACAACAACATAAGAATCATTAATTAACACTTAGATAAGGTTTTCAATAATTTTAGAAAAATGAACCATTTACAGTAAACAACCAAAATGTTATAGTGAACCCTTAGCATTAAAGTGAAATCATTTTATTCCCAAAATAATGAATTCCAAAAGTCAAGCCAAGAGGAAATGAACTCACTTTAATAGGAGTTTCCCTAGATAAAGTTATCTTATCCCTCACCAGGTTAACACTTGCAAGAAACGCCCATGCACCTCCTTCAATACGCACCTACGCAATCCCCAAAACTATCTATTTTAAGCTTACTCGGCTAAGGAGATCAAGTCCCCACTTAGTATAATGGGTATATGGCGTCCCATTACACTGCCTACCCTAAGTAGTACACTCTTTTAGAAGACTTGGTTGATTGAATTCATATAAGACGCACCAAAACTCCTTTTTCAGAAGGTCAACGTAGTGCAATGGTTAGATAATGTCCCATACCCACCTACCATAAATACTATGTTCTGTTAGCAGACATAGTTCAAACACTTTATATAAAACACACCAAGACTCTACATTCGGAATGTCTAGTTAGTAAAATGGATAGATGGAGCCCCATTAAACCACCTACCATATGTAGTAAATTCTTTTAGGAGACCTAGTTAATTCATTCTTTTGTGGGTAAACGGATTTAACTGACATAGACCATGAGATCTAGACATGATATTATAATACTACACTTATCGGATGAGGGTTCCCCACTTTCCTAGGGTAGGGCCTTTATCTTTGCTGTTACATGGCTTTTGAAAGATCTACAGCTACGTGGGTTCATAGTTTAGGGATAAGGATAGTGATACTGAGTGATTCACTCTCTACTCACAAGGACTGCTCATCTCCAAAGTACATTGGGTACAACATCTCTACTCAAAATGTTCATCCACCCCTTCTTCAAATCCTCTCAGTGCTAAGCATAGTTTCCCCGTAATGTCTTAAACATTTGTTACTTTAGGTAAAGGGTAGTTAAATATCACCACATCTCAACTCACGATGGTTGCTTTATCTCTAGACGTCACTATGTAAAATCACATCTCAATTCACAATGTGTATCAAACCTCAAACCTATCTTAGAAATCTCTTGGAAAAAATGAGGTTGCTACTAAGAACTTCATCTTAACTCACAATGAGTGTCCACCTTTAAACTCTCTTTTTTTTATTCACATTCTTTAATTTATTCATGCATTCATTCATTCATTCTATGTATGAGTGTGGTTTCATGTGAACACACCTTTCACATAAATAATCACTTTCATAACTTTGGCTTCTTAACATACTTGCATCTTCATTCATCATATTTTACACTTTAACATGCTTCACAAAATCTTATAGTTCCTTTAGACATTATTTCTAGCATACTTCACATAAAAAGCTTCATACATCAGATAAACAAGAACAACATAATTGTCATCATACATCACATAATATGCCTTCATGGACTTATTCACAACTCAGAAGTAGATTCACATCCATACAATTCAAATACACAACGTCACAAAAGGTGGACCTTACCACTCAAGAGCATTTTATGAATAAAGCTAAATATCATAACAACCTTAGACTTTATCAAGTCTCACATCCCCTATAATAGTTTAATCAACAATTCATCATAATATAGCCCTATGGATGTAGGTAAACAAAAATATTAACACGAGGAAACTAAAATTTAAAGACTACAAAACCATGCTAATTTAATCCATTACATAAGTCAAAATTTGATAAAAAGGTTTAACATGTTTTAGTTGATGTTTTAGAATTAAAATCATCAAATAATATTATAAACATCACATTTGAATCATGTAAAATGTTTTCATGCAAGACTCGTATTTAAAGTTAAAGATAGAAGAAGTTCTGGTTGAAAAACCCTTTTTAAAAATATTTTCTAAAATACTCCTTGAATGGAAGAGATTTCAAAGATGACTACCATAAATCCAATCGAAGAAACCCCGCTTATATTTGATGAAGAACGTCCACAAACAGCTCTACTAGTTCTTTCTTGAGTCTTAACTTCTATGGTGTTTTAGAGGGAGTTTTTCTTGGTAGAGGGTTTTGGGTTTTGGAAAATGAATAATAAAATTAGGTATTATGGTTTCAAACATCTTAATATACCTAAAATACCTTAAAGTAAAAGTCAATGGTTATTAAAATACTAAGGTGAATTAACCTAACACCTCAAGTCTTCGCTAGAAAAATGCAGCTCTTGGCATTACCATCTACACCCCTTCATAGACGGGCCATTTGTCAATCAACGCCCCGATGGTGGGGGTATGTAAATTGGGACTTAGCCAACATCATGTTAAAGATTTACTAGCCTTGCATTCCAGTCGATACCCAAGGTTGACGGACCATTTGTTGACCAACAGAGTGTCCCTTGTGACTGTCGTTGGTCACTGTTTGGCAGCATCCTTGCAAAGGGATGGGGTCCTCTTGTAGGGACCCTCGTGGGTCCTAGGTCAAGTTGTACGATGTTATAAACTTATAAACATAGTTTTGTAGGTCTTAGGACCATCCCACGATATTTTCAATTAAAACGAACTCGTAAAACTCAGTAAAACATAAATACAACAACCATAAAGGGTTAAGACTAATAGGGATTTACAAATCCGAATGAGTTCGCTTTCCGAGCTTCTAGTCCATATAGGTGATTCAATCTAGCACTAACACTCTTAAAAATAACCGTTCTCAACTCTTAGGCATCACATATCTCTACACATCGAATAAAATCCGTTCTTTGTCAACACATTGATATATTCTCTCAATACTCTACAAATTTACACCTTAACATTTTTACTATCATCATACTCAACCATAAGAATCTCATTTTCCAACAAAAGGACTTTATTCAACCATTTCAATTGTTACAATGCTTAGATCTGCATTGCCATACAATTTTGACATCATAATACTTCAAACATCATATGTCACACATAGTTATAAGTGGCATCACATAAAAATCCTCACAACTAACCTTCAGATCTACTCTTCTAGCCACAAAACCATCATAATCATAAAAAATCACTTCTTTCTCCCTCAAACTTAGAAACATCTTCCCTTCAAAGCAATAACATCTACAAAAACACCATACAAGGGAAAAGAAGAGAGAGACTGTGTGGAACTATGTTCTATGTAATGATACAAGCGTAATAAAGAAATTGAAACTATATCGTCCATTATCCTCTTTCGTATGGATGTGTCGCAACTCACGCCAATGAACAATATTCTAATAGACGTGGCTAGTGATACTTTAGGCCCTAATCTATTTCTCATAAACTTATGCTCTGACATTATGTTTGTAACGACCTGCAAGTACCCCTTGATGTTAGGGTAACCCTTTGATCAACACAAGGAATACTTGACCCTTTGGGGTCGTGTACAAGCTTATTAACTATCGCTCATTTCATAAGACATGAAAAGTTTTGCGTAATTAAAACTTTTCACAAATAATTTAATAATGGAAACATCATTCATAAAATACAAAGGAAGTCTCACCGTCACAAGCCAAACTTAAATAAATGACAAAATTTCTTAGGGACACGACCCTTTACATTGAAAGAAATACATAACAAGTCATTAAATAAAGAAAGTAAGAAAACAGGACTATGCCCTCTAATATATGAGGTCATACATTGTCTTGAGAAAATTTTTCCGAAGCTTTGCCTTCTAGAATTCAACCTTACTTCCAAACTAATGCTTATAGAGTATAGAAAATTATAGGGTTAGTACAAACAATGTAATAATTAAGACATATGCAAAATCATGCAAAAAAAGAACATTTTAGTATAAACACAATTTCATGCAAATTAAGTAAAACATTAATCAATATAGTAGTACAACAATATAAGAATAGTTAATTAACACTTAGATAAGGATTTCAATAATTGTAGCAAAATGAAACATTTTACTATAAACAACCAAAATGTTACAGTGAACCCTTAGCATTATAGTGAAATCATTTTATTCCCAAAACAGTTAATTCCAAAAGTCAAGCTAAGAGGAAATGAACTCATTTTCGTACGAGTTTTCCTAACTTATGCTATCCTAAGACTCAGAAAAATAAGACATCATGGAAACACCCATACACCTCTTTCAATACAAACCAAGGTGATCCTCAAGACTATCCTTTCTAGGCTTACTCGGCTCAGGAGAACAGGTCCACACATAATGACAAGACATTACAAGAACACTCAAGTAAGATTCGCCAAGACATCCCATTCGGAATGCCTACTTAATACAATGAGTAGATGTAGTCCCATTACACTACCTACCCTAAGTAGTACATTCTTTTAGAAGACTTAGCTTATTCAATACATATAAGACGCGCCAAGACTTCCCTTTCGAAAGGTATACTTATTGAAAATAATTGATAGTTTCCCATACCACCACGTACCCAAAGTAGTACGTATTTTTAGGAGACTTAGTTCATACACTTCATATGAAACACCCAAGACTCCCCTTTCGGAAGGTCTACTTAATGCAATGTATAGATGGCGTCCCATTCCACAACCTACCCTAAACAGTACATTCTTTTAGGAGACTTAGTTCATTCATTCTTTTTTGTGGAAATGGCTTTAACAGACATATATAATGACAGCTACATATGGAATTCTTATACTACCCTTATTGGATGAAGGTTCCCCATGGTAGAGTCGTTCTCTTACATTTTACAATATTTACACCAGAGTGGGCACATAGTTAAGGGATAAGGATATTGCTACTATGTAACTCACTCTCTACTTACGAGGATTACTCATGTCAAGAGGTACATTGGGTACAACATCTCTACTCACAATGTTTACCCACAACCTCTTAAAATCCTCTCCCTGCTAAGCATAACTGCCCCACAAAGTCTTAAACATTCGTTACTTTAGGTTAAGGGTTAGATAATTACCCATCTATCAACTCACGAAGGTTATTATCCTTACAGGTTACATATGAAAACAACATCACAACTCATAATGGTTATCTGACCTCCACCTTATCTTAGAAAGATCTTGGAAATAGTGAGGTAGCTCTTAAACACTCCAAATTAACTCACAATGAGTGTCTGCCTCAAAACTCCCTTTTTTATTGACATTCTTGAACTTCATTCATTTATTCATTCAAAATGTGAGCGTCTGTACATGTTAGCACACCTTTCACATAAATTATCAATTTCTTTACATTGACTTCTTAACATACTTGCATCTTCATTCATCATATTTCACACTTGAACATGCTTCACGAAATAAAATAGTTCCTTTAGACATTATTTCTAGCATACTTCACATAACAACCTGCATAAAGAACATCGACAAGAACAACATTATTATCATCATACTTCACATAAAATTCCTTCATGGCCTTATTCACATTTCACAAGTATATTCACATTCATACAATTCAAATAAAAAACGCCACCAAAGTTGAACCATACCACCAAAGAGCATTTCATAAATAAAGCTAAAACATAACCAACTTACCCTTTATCAAAGCTTTCATAATCTATAATATTTGATGAACAATTCATCATAATATAGATTTTCTGACTTTAGCAAAACAAAAATATTCACACAAGGAAACAAAAATTTATAAACTACAAACCATGCTCACTTTCTTCATTCCTTAAATCAAAATTCAGTAATAAGCTTTAACAAGTTTCCATTGAAGTTTTAGCATTAAAATAACCAACGAACATTAGAAACATCATGTTTGCATCATTTAAAACGTTTTAATGCAAGACTCATATTTAGAGTTGAAGATAGAAGAAGTAAGGATTGAAAAACCCTTTTTTGAAATGTTTAAAAATGAATGTTTAAATGGATGTGTAACAACACAAAAATGGATATGGTAAGTAATGCTTAATGTGTCTAGAATGCCTATGATAAGAACGGGTTCACCCAGTTTATGTGCATAGAACCATACGTCTTAACCCTTGCGACATCCAAGCCAACTAACTTGGGTAGTTAATTGAGCTAGGAAAGTTTGATTCCATCCATGTAGGGTTCCTGAATATGAACATTTACTCAAATGAGTCTTTACCGGACTTACAAAGGGGAAATCTTAAGTTTAGAGGGTATAGGTGTAAAATGGTCATTTTTCCAGGTTAAGGGTAGTATCTTAATAACCCAAAATATGTAATTAATTAATACATCAATAAGGTGGAGGGGTATTTTGGGTAAAAAGGGCCTAAATTTCCCATTGAGAAAAATCTTGCTTCACCCGGGTTCGAACCTAAGTGGGAGCATGATTTAACTTGATTATTTATATTTGTTAGTAACTTTATTTAATTAATATTTAAATATTGATTTAATAAAAATGAAAATAAGGTTATTATTATTAGTAATTAATTAATAAATGGGGTAGTTTGGGAGGGTCGACACGGAGGGATCCATTTTTGCGATGTGGACGTCACGATTAGGAACCCCGACGGAAGAAACATTTAAATGGACTAAATTGAGGTTTATAATCTGATTATTGAAGATAATAGTGGTCATTTCACTAAACTTATTACATCAGATTTTCAAACATTGAAACAGTCCTAGTTGACTAAGTCTAAACTAATTCACCTAATTTTAAGCCACGATAATCACTAATGAAGTATTCTTGTGTCTGCACATTCACACACTCACTAAAGAATAAAAACAAGGAGGGGAATTATAGTAAATTAATATATATATATATATATATATATATATATATATATATATATATTATAAAATGATCTTATCACTAAATTGCATTGAATAAGTCACCAACAAACTCCGAAGTAAACAGGTACACGACCTCCACTAGGAGTGTACTCAATGTAGACTCTTAATTCATTATCTCTTCTAAAAAAAATTTTAGCTATATTTTACAATTCAAATATAGAAACATAAAATAAGTTTACTGATTCTATATATTTCTAGGCTGCATTCATCAAAAACAAAAACTAAAGAAATTTTACGCCTATGTTCTTTAAGAAATTACGTAAAGAACATCATTGGGGAACAAAATTCAATGCTCGGTAGAAAGGTTTGTGTGCGGGTAAAAATGTGTGGTCGTGGATGGTTGTAAAGGCTGAAAAAGTACGGGTTTTCTTCTCTCTTTGTCCCTTTCACGAGAGTTTCCTAAGGTTAAGTATGTATTCCAATAGAAAAAACTAAGTTTTTCCCCGTTGCATACCCCTGTCACTAGATCCTCTGAAAAGTGATGCATTTGTTGCTATGTTTGCTGGTAAATAATCTTAGGAACGTTTTTAGTTGTATGTAATGTGATGTTTCCGGACACCATATGATCATTTTATGTGTACGACTGTATGCCTTTTGTATGTACACAATAATGCTAGTTACCATGAGAATCATGTTACAGATTGTTTTCAAGAATGTGATGAATTAGGTTCTATGCATTTGTTGTGTTATTAACATATGATGATGAAATCGTGATGTTCATGAAGAAGAAAATAAAAGTAATTTCCTTCGCGAATGGGTTAAAAGATTATGTAAAACTCTAAGCTAAAACGCCTAAGTTAAATGCAACGAACGTGAATTAAAGGCATATGTTAATGGAGTACAGTTGCGGGTATTCTCTTGTAAAAATGAAGAAAAGTATATGCTGCCATTTAGGGTGGAACACAAGACATTATGGTCCTAATACTAATAAATTAAGCCTTAAAATGATATAATATAAAATGGTGTGAGAGAGGGGATTCGAACTTCGTCAGGTTGAATGAAGCTTTGCAGTAAAAAAAAAGAAAAAGAAAATAGTAACGAAAGGCGGATCAGAACTCGACTCCTTGGCCAAGGTTTGAGATACATCAATCTCACACCAAAATAAAATAATAAAAATTGATGCAACTGGGAGTCGATCCCTTATCCTCTATGCCGAATGAGTGAAGCCATCTAGAACTCCAAATAATTAAAATAAAGTGTTGCCTAAGGGATTCAAAATTGGGTCCCTTGACTAAAATTGTGAGACACATTAAAATGAAATAAAATGGAGCCACTAAGGATTAAACTTGGGTTCCTTTGCTGCATGTGTAAAAATCATAAGTCTTACATAACGTTCACGTAATGAGGTAAGTAATTACATTATACGACGATCCTAATAAAAATAGTGACAACATGATAAGAGGTTAAGATTAATGGATGAGAGAGTTAGGAGAAAAATAAAAGAGAAAATAAAAGTGGTGAGTGGGGATTGAACCCACAACCTCTTGGATAGGTCAGAAATTAAAGAGATAAACTAAATGAAAAATAATGAGCTTTTGGGGGATTCAGCCCACAACCTCCACGCCTTAATTAAAAAAGGAGAGGAGAAAAAGAATGAAATTTTATGGGGTTGATGGGAATTGAACTAGGGTCTCACAAATCCGAAAAATGCAATTATCAAGTTTAAAATAAGATTAAGTGTAGTTCAAGGGATTAGAAATCCGGTTTCCTTGCCCAATTTCGTATTGTCACATAAATCATACATAAACTAATATTTAATGAATGCTCCCTCTAAAGATCGAAATCAATACCTTGGCATATCTACAAGATGCATAAGTCTTGTACCACATAATCTTGGGTAAACATGAATCACTTAGACAAACTATGAATGACGCCTCATGGCTTGTATGTGTGGACTCATAAGTCTAGCATACATGCAAAAGTAAGTAAACCTAATATGTATGTGATGAAATGATGTAACCCTAGAAGGGTTAAGTAAGAGTGTGAAACACACTAAATAGCCAAGTGCATTGGCATATGATGAAATGAACATTCACGTGAAGGGGTAAGTAATTATGAAAAACAAATGTGTTAAAGTTAATGAATGAGGTGAAAATATGATAAGAGGATAATGGGAAAGATGAGAGCGATCTCAAATGATCCTAAGTAAATTTTATAAAAAAGTACTCACCTATGAGAGTGCAAATCTAATGAATAGACCAGTCTCTATGAAAAATCTAACTAAAGTATTGAGATTAATGTATACTGAATACTAATGATGAGATGATAAATCATCTATTTGCTATAATGTCCTTATACTAGAAGCCAACTTCCATGACATATGAGTTAAATGTAATGGAACTTTATACTAAGCACCAATAAGCTAGCTATGAGCAGTGATGCCTTCTTTCGGGAAGGTCGGAGGTTCATGTAACTCCCATTAGATGAGACTATCTGGCCTGCCTGGTATGGGTCTCCATATATATCCTAATCTTTGAACCTATACTTCCAATATAAGAATATAGCAGGGTTCAATTCCCTATATACGCTAGCATGTATTAGTTCACTTTGGTCGGTTATTCCACCTCATTTCGGTGTGGGGATTACACAGTTGATTTCATGATGCTCACATAATCTATGTCGGTTAAGGTTAATGTTCCCAAATGAATGAATGAGGCCAACCTTAAATGATGCACATAATGATATGAACGGTACTTAAGGTGTTAGGACAGGATAATAAAGAGGTGAGCTAGACTAAAGTAATGACACTATGTTATTCTTAATCATTGCACATAGAACCCAATGAGAGTCTTAAACTACACCCTAGGTATGGCTATTGTTTACACTAGCTTATGAATGAATGAAGTGAAGTATGTATGAATAAATGAAGCTGACTCTTTATTTGCTAAAGAAGGCTCCGAGTTGAGGTCCCATATGTTGGGACCTCATTTTTGAACGTCTTGGTAAAAATTCCATAATTCCATGTTCATAGTATATGAACGAATAATATGAAATATGTTATGTGCTATATGCAATATGTTATGTGCTATGTGCAAGATGTTATCTGTTGTGTACAATATGATACGTATGATGATGCAAGTTACTATCATGGCATGACTTTCCTAAACAAAATTTTGCAAGTCACCTGACTTTCATAATTCAAAATTGGCAAGTCCCCCAATTTTCCTAATTCAAATTTGACAAGTCACCTGACTTTCATAATCCCTGTTTGATAAGTCCGCTAATTTGACTTTCCATAAATCATGTTGTTAGGAAAGATGTATTTTTACTCATGCATGTCCTTGGTATGTGCTTGCATATACCCATACTTAGTACAAGTGAGTACTAATCCCATACAACTCTACATTTTTAGGTGCAGGCAAAGATGGACATTAGAGTTTATGTATCAACACTGAAGCTATCCAGAAGTAGAGCATTCATCAAGACATGGTAGGCCCTCATGCATTCAAGGACGCTTCCCCATTATATTGTAGCTTTGTTATAGGATTGAGCTAGTGAAGTATGTTCCACTAGCGTTTCTTTCCCATTGTATTTCAAACATTGTATTGGTGTCATTTGGGCAAGTATACACTTAATGAAGTATTGAACTATTCTTTCATTTGATGTTCTTAATGTTAGATTGTGTATTGTGAACATATATGTTTAAGTAGAATTACTTACATGCATGCTACGCATCAAAAAGTTCAAATTTTCCGATAAAATTGACCTAGATGAAGGAAGGATGACGTATGTAGGCTTGTTTGAAACCTCTGAGAGGTCAACCATGTCGGTCTTGTGTTGGGTCTAGATTCCGTTCGTGACAAAGTTGGTATCAGATCGACGTTTAGTTCTTAGGATAATAAGTTCACATCAACCACATCGAGTAGTTTCTAAGTCATGGTAGTGAAGTATACCGCTATCCTGAATTAGAGACTACATGATACGTAGGAAATTCCGTTCTTCTGATGTTATCGTGCACTTTACTATTGTCTGATTTCATGATGTTATGAGCGTGTAAAACATAAATCCTTGTTCTTTTCAGATAATGAATACTAGGAGAAACATTGGTAAGAGGAGATGAGAAGCAGCTGCTGGGGGCAATCAGGTTCCACCCCAAGCTCCAGCTGAAGGAGTGGCTATGCCGATTAACCCAGCTCGATTAACATATGCGGAGGTGCGGGCATCTCTGGCCCAGATTGCAAAAGCCATCACTAAGCAAGACCAGTCCATGAATCCCAGGTCAACCAGTAAAATGTTGAGATGGAGAACCCAACGGTATGTAGCATGGCTTATAGTCTATGAGACTTCTCAAGGATTAATCCTCCTATTTTCACCGGGTCTAAGACTTAAGAGGATCCCTATCAGTTCATGGATGAGGTATACAATATTTTGGTGTCAATGAGGCGGTTTGGGTCGGATTGACTTGAATGGACCTATTTTCACGATGGGGACATCACGGGTTTGAACCGCGATGGAAGCAACATTTAAGTGGATTAAATTGAGGTTTATTATCTGATTATGTAAGGTAATTATGGTCATTTCACGAAATTTATTAAATCAGATTTTCAAAGTTTGAAAGAGTCCTAGTTGACTAATTCTAAACTATTTCACCAAATCCTAAGCCACGATAATTACTAATGAAGTATTATGTTCTTTGCACATTCACGTTCATTCATAAAAGAATATAATTAAGAAGGAGCATTAAAGTAACTTAATGTTTAGATTATAATCTGATTTTATCATTTAAATTGTGTTGAATAAGTCAACAAACTCCTGCGAAAAGAGGTACACGACCTCAACTAGGAGTGTACTCAATGTGCACCCTTAATTCATTCTCTCTTCTAAAACATTTTTTCAGCATTATTATACAATTGAAAAAAGTAAAATCAAATAATCTTACTGATTTTAATGATTTCTAGGTGGCATTAACCAAAAAAATAATAAAATTGTACGCCTAAGTTCTTTAAGAAAACAGATAAAGAACTTCACCTGGGAACATGATCTAAAGCTCGGAAGAAAGGTTTGTATGCGGGTAGTAACATGTGGTTGTGGCTGGTCATAAAAGCTAAAAATGTATGGGTTTTCTTCTCTCTTGGCCCCTTTCCCAAGTGTGCCCTTAGGTTCATTAAGTATTCTAATCGAAAAACAAAGGTTGTCCTCGTTTCATGCCCCTTTCATTAGATCATCATAATAGTGATGCATGCATTGCAACGTTAGCTAGAAGATAATCTTAGGAATGTTTTTAATTGTGTGAAATGTGATTATTATGGACAGAGTATGATCATTTTATGTGTCTCCGACTGTATGTAAGTTTTATGTACACAATAATGCTAGTTATCATGAGAAGCATATTACAGATTGTTTTCAAGAAAGTGGTGAATTAGTTTCTATGAATTTGTTTTGTTATAAACATATGATGATGAAATCAAGATCTTCATGAACAAAAAAAAGTAAATTCCTTAACGAATTGGTTAAATGTTTATGTAAAACACTATGCTAAAATGCCTAAGCTAATTGCAAAGAAAATGGGGTGAGAGAGGGGATTCAAACTTTGTCAGGTTTAACGAAGCTTGGAAATAAAAGAAAAAAAGATAGTGAGGGAAGGGGGATTCGAACTCGGCTCCTTTGCCAAGGGCGTGAGAGGAAGAGAGTTCAAGGATGACTACCATAACTCAAATGGAAGAAACCCCACCGATTTTTTATGAGTAAATGTCTACCAACAGCCCTCCTATTTACTTTTTGAGTCTTCGCTACTATGGAGTTTTGGAGAGATTTTTCCTTGAGAGAGGGTTTTAGGTTTTAGGAATGAAGTCTAAAATTAGGTATTAGGGTTTGAAACATCTTAATATAGTTAAAATACCTTAAAATAAACGTTCATGACTAATAAAAGACTAGGGGTAATTGTACCTAACGCCCCAAGTTTTGACAGAAAAAATGAAACTTTTGGAAGTATAATCAGCGCCTCATTCAATGACGGGTCATTTGTCAATAACCTATGCGTTTGTAGCGGTATGTCGATTGCGACTTAGAAACCATCATGTGCAGGATTTGCTACCTCTGTAGGCCAGTCCGCGACAAGGTCAACAGAACATTTGTTGACTAACGGACTGTCTCTTATGGCCTTCGTTTGTAATTGTTTTGGATCATCTTGCAAATGATATAAGGTCCTATTATAGGGCCTCTTGTGGGTACTATCTGGGCTCGTACGCAGACTTTAAGCGCATGAACATAGTGGTCTAGGTTTTAGGAACATCCCGCATAAATTTTGATTAAAAGTAACAAGTAAAAGTCACTAAACGCATGAAAAAACACAAGCAAAATCTAAGGCATATCCTTCGAACATCGTGGATGTTCCTAGACGTTTGACCTTCAAACATGACAAAGACCACACACTTCCTAAGAAAATCATTATATCTCATTTCATTCAAAATTAACTCAACAATCATTCATGAAGCACTAGTTCACTTTAGTTTGTATAAGGGTGTTACAAGGTTCCTGTGGAAATCCTTTATCGACAAGTAAAGAAGTTGAGGAACAAGAAGGTGTCTTCCATAATGGTATAATGGAAGAACCACCTACTAGAGGGAGCAACATTGGAGGCCAAAGCAGACATGAAGTCCCATTATCCTCATCTATTTTCTAATTAAGGTTACTTATTCCTATTACTAACTAATATAAAGAGTAATTGTGAATTTGACTTGTTATACAAAGATGTGCATAATTATGGTAAAAAGTTATGCTAAAATGTTTTTTCATGAAAATATGCTCTTTTGATTTATTTGCACCACTTTTTGTATTTGGTATGTTGTTGCCTAAATGAAGTGATATAGAGCATGTAGATGTGTTATTGAAATGAGTGTTGGCATATGTGACTATTTGTGTTATTGAACTCATGTTATGATTATGAGTTCTTATATGTAGTAAATTATGTTTTGAGTTGCTATTCTGTTATTACAGGTCATCTAGTATTGAGTTTGTCCTTTCTCTTCAAAATATTTTTAGTATCATTTGGGACTAATGTTTCCTACGAGGGGGCTAATTTAACACTTCTAAAATCCAAGACCTAATATAGAGCCTCTTATAAGTGCAGAAAGGTTGTAACACTAATATAAGATCTTAAATAGTGTTTACCAGATATATAGGATGTAGAGTCAAGACGTCAAGGAACATCCACAACGTTCGGATAATTGTGAAAGAGGTGATAGTGTGCCTTAGTTTATTTAACCAAGTTTTAGGAATTGTAATTGGATGAATTTTTTTGGTTAGGTGTCAAAAACTATTTGAAAATGTTTGTTTTTGAAACATAAAGTTACGAATCGTTAAGGACCATGAGGTTCCTTAAAGAGAACTCTTCCATTTTTGTTAAATGCTGCCAAAAGAAAGTGTCTACCTACGGTTGCAGGTGACGAGGTCTAGGTGGAACAACGAGGCGTCGATGAATACATACCCCAACACTTAGAAACTTTTCCAAAAGTGTACAAAAGGCAACTCTCTAAACTTATCTATGGACCTGCAAGAAGGTGGGGGAAAGTGGGCATCGACTGACATAGAACCCGTAGGTCAGGGTCTTGTAGGTCTTGCTTGCACTTTCATTGTAAAATTTTTAAGGGGTCATTTTTATTAGTTAATAAGTTAGGAGTTTAGTTAGGGCTAAAGGGGTGGTTCATTATGTTAGTTATGTTACTATATAAACTACCATAATCCTAAACTCGACTCAACACCTCACAATTCCTAAACCCAAATCATTCAACCTTCTTTTTACTTTCTCTCTCCCTAAGAAAACTCCATTGAAGGTAAAGGTATAAGGGTTCTATGGCTTCAAGAAGATCACTTTTATCCATATTTCTTAAAGGACTAACAATGTATGGAAACATTTCACCTATAGGATTCCATTCCCCAAAGGGCTCTTCCAAAACTGGATTTAAAAGATTATTTCATATGCGTTTCTTTCTAGTCTGAATTTGAACTTCTAAGTTGTATTTTTTTTCCTTTGATGACAATGATTAGATTATTATGTTATGTTTTTCAATTATTCTAGTTCATGATGTTTATTCTAGTATATGAAATAGATCATGAATTGACCCTAATTAATTAAACCTAGGTTATAAAGTCATGTTGAGTTGGTTAGTATTGATGAAGTTGACTTACTTCTTGTGTAAATAACTATTTAATGATGTTTGTAAACCTATTGATGGATGCATTTTGATTTTTTTAGGGAAAGACCAATGATGATGGATTTTAAGGATAATTGGTAAGATTTTATGATCTCAAACCTTTACTTAAATTGTGATGGGTTCTACTTGGTGATGAAGTTCAATTGAAGCATGTCATGTGATTATATTAAGTAGGTGTTGTTATGGTGATGAAATTGAAATGATTTGATTTTGTGAAGGTGTGGGATTATGTTAAGATGTAATTACATAAGGTGTGTTATAAATTTCCTATGTTCTTTATAATGACAAGATAATGATAAAGTATTGATCTCACATATGAGAGTTGTATTAAAAAGATATTGTCATGAAATTCCTAAATATCTAACGTTACCAATATAAAATGGGTTTAGTCTCCTATGGCCTAAAGTAAGTTATGATAATTAATAAAATCTTAAAGTCATTTGAAAAAGGCACTCTAAATTTGCACCGAGTGAACTAGTAGTGAGAATGTCTCTTCCTACTGTTGGAAGGTAGGTTCACTACGTTACTCATGAGATTGGAGACTATAATGCAATGATCATAAAAAGGGCCCCAAGCACATCTCCTAGTTCTTGAACTATGTTGCCTCCATAGGAATTCTATCTAGTGGATAAACCTTGAATGCTATTTTCATTCTTTGGTACTACCTTGGAAATAGTCCGCATTCTTTCGGTGTAGGGTTTGATGACACATAATTCCACATTCAGCTCATGTGGTTTATGTTTGATAAGGAAATTGTTTGCGAATGTAAAATGAAGTAATAAATTGAACACTAACTAGTGTGACATAATGAGTTTGACAAGTGAATCTTAGTATTGCCTTTAATCCTCAGATTAATGGGTAGGCAAAGCGCACCATTAAGACATTGGAGGACATGTTGAGGGCGTGGGTGATGGACTTCAGAGGTAGTTGGGACGACCATCTGCCTTTGATAGATTTCTCATATAATAAAAGCTATCGATCAAGCATTGGGATGGTACCATGTGAGGCACTGTATGGTAGGTGGTTTAGGTCTCCAGTTTGGTGATTCGAGGTTTGGGAGTCATTTATTTTGGGTCCAATGATCAGTCATGAGACCTTTGATAAGGTCACAGTTATTAGGGACAGGTTGGCTATAACTTACAGTCGGCAGAAGTATAACTTACCAGGTCTATTTGAAGATATCACCTATGAAGGGGGTGATGAGATTCGGCAGCAAAGGGAAGTTGAGTCAGAGGTGTGTTGGGCAATATGAGATACAACAACATGTGGGAGAGGTGGACCATGAGTTGGCATTACCTGTGGATCTAGCTTCTGTTCATCCAGTCTTTCATGTCTCTATAGTATATAAGTCCCTATGTGATCCAACATCGATTTTACCTTTTGATTTTTTGGGGGTTGATGAAAATTTTTTCTATGTGGAGGTACCTGTTGATATTTAAAACAGACAGGTCAAGCTACTGAGGAATATGGGGAATGCAATAGTGAAGATATTGTGGAGGAATCATGTTGTTGAGGATGCTACGTGGGAAGCTAAGACCGATATGAAATCTCGCTACCCTAATATTCTCAGCTCTTGAGTTTAGAATTCCTACTATTAAGTCTAACTTTCCTTATCTTTCAATTTTTGTTGCTATTCCTTGATTGTGTATAGTAACTATGTTATGATATGCTTGGCATTACACAAAATTGTTAGTACTATCATTGGGGGACGAATATTCCTAGGGGTGGATAATGTAAAATCCCTGAAAATTGATATCCTAAGTAATTCTTAATGTGTTTAGAAAGCCTATTATTAGACCGGGCTCATAGGGATTGATAAGCGTAGAACCAGACCTCTGAACCCTTTCTACAACCAAGCCAACTAACTTGGGAGTTATTTGAGCTAGAAAAGGTTGGGTCCAGCCATGTATGGCTCTCTAATACGAAGATTTACTAGAATGAGTCTTTACCGCACTTAAAAAGGAAAAATCTTCAGTTTGGAGGGTATAGGAATAAAATGGTCTTTTTCCAAGCTAAGGGTAGTATAGTAATTATCCTAAATATATAATTAATTATGTAATTAATAAGGTAGAGGGGCATTTATATGAGAGAGGGCCAAAAATTGGCTCTTAGAGTGAAGTCTTGCTCCACCGAGATTCGAACCTAGGTGGAAGCAATAATTTAAATTAATTTTTTTATATTAAGTTAGTAAATTGATGTAATTAACTAATATTTATTATTTATTGGCTAATGTAAAGTAAACGGGAAATCAGATTTTTAATATTTAACTAAACCTTATTTGACTAAGTCCTAACCTTGACTCCTAAGCGTAAAATTACTCTCTCCTCTCATGTATTTGTCTCAATAGAGGTTCAATCTCTCTTCTCTTTCACATTCTCTCTGCCTAAAAAATTTAATGAACAGAAATATAAACCATGTTCTTCACACTTGAAGCTCTCACCACAAAAGATAAAAACAAACAACGAAATAAATCACGTAGGCAAAGATAAAGTTGTCCGTCGACTTTGGTATTGAAATTTCAGTTCTCTACACTCTTGGTCCCTTTTCGAAGAGACCCCTTAAGGATCAGTAATTCAGTCCGAAAACAAGGGTTGTTCCTCGTTGCATGTCCTTGTCACTAGCTCAGATTTAATCATTGGTTGGGTATGTTTTCTGGTTAAAAACTAGGGATAAAACATGTTTTCATGATGTTTATGTGTTTATATGTATGTTCTGAATTATGTGACTTATGTTGATGTTTTCCAAAAATGTAGCTACGTGTGTTTGGATGTGTTGTCGTGGCTATTGGTCACGGTTTAGGAATTGAAATGGCATGTTATTTCTTTTTTTTTCATGTACACATGTTTATGTATATTGTTATGTTCATATGAGATGAAATGTGGCTGATTGGAGTGATAATCTCTTGGCTAAACGAGTCCATGAAAATGAACCTAAAACGTTCAAAATGCACAATGAAATTCTCATAAGAACTAACGTGTAATGTAATGGAAAAGAAATTGTAAATGTAACTAAAATTTTAAGAACCTTGTTTATTAGTTTCAAACAATTTAAGCTATTTAAAATGTCATGAAAAGTGAAGAAAAACAAGTAAGGTCACGGAGGGTCGAACCCGTGACCTCACCACGTTAAAAGTTGTGCAAAAAAAGAAGTGAAAAACAATGTGGTAAGGGCGAATCGAACTATGCTCCTGGCTGGAAAATAATGTATGAAAATAACAAATAACAGGAATGGTATTCAAACCCACAACCTCTTAATCAACCTTAAGGAAAAATTAAAAGAAAATAAGTGTGAGGCGTGGGATCCAAACACACGAAATCTAGGCCGAAAAGGAGAATTAAGAGAAAAATAAAGTGAGGTTGTGCGGGTTCGATTTTACAGTCTCACGGTCAACTTGAAAAAAGTCCATATCAAACGAAAATAAAATAATGAGGATGTGGGGAATCGATCCCACAAGCTCTCGTTCTCCCAACGGATAAAAGAAAAAAAGAAAATAAAGAAGAAAAATAAATGACAATGTTGGGGTGGATCTCAAGTCCAATGTTGTGTGACTGAATATAAATAAAAAGAAAAATGTGCATGTGTTCCAATGGATTTGGAACCGGTTCCGTTGCCCAAATTTCCGTATTGATACACAAGACATACATGAATAAATGTTCAGCATAATGCTGCCTACATAAATTGGAATAGAGATCTTGGCATACATACAAGATGCGTATGTCTTGTACCACATAATCATAGGAAGATATCAATCACTTAAACAAACTATGAATGAAGCATCATGGCTTGTATGTATAGACCCATAAGTCTAGCATACATTGGAAGTAAGTGAACATAAGATGTATATAATAAAAATGATGATATGCGCAATGAAATAATGACAGCCTACAAGGATTAAGTAAGAGTGTGAAACACACTAAATGGCCAAGTGCATTGGAATATGATGAATGAACATTCACGTAAAAAAGGGAGTGAGTAATTATGAAGGGCAAATGTGCTAATGCTAATTATTGTGGTTACAACATGATATGGGGCTAATGTAAAGATGAGATCAATCTCAAATGATCTTAAGTAAATGATACCAAAACATACTCACCAATGATAGTGTAAAATTAATGAAGAGACTAGTTGCTATGAACACTCTAAAGAAATATTGAGAATATAACACCTAATGCTAATGATGAGATTAGAAATCATCTATTGGGCTATGATGTCCTCATACTAGAAGATCGCTTCCATGACGTATGAGTTGAATGTAATGGAACTCTATAATGAGAACGGATACACTAGCTATAGCTGGTAATGCCTTCTCTCAGGAATGGTGGAGGTTCACGTTACTCCCATGAGATGAGACTGTCTGGCGTGCCGGGTATGGGTCTCCTTATATCACCTAGTCTTCGAACCTATACTGCCAATATAGGGATCTGGCGGGGTTCAATTCCCATGTACGCTAGCATGATTTCAGTCACTTTGGCCGGTTATTGCACCTCTTTTCGGTGTGTTGGAGACACGTGATTTTGATGATGCTCACATTATATATGCCTGTTAAAGTTAAAGTCCCCATGAATGAAGGAGGCCAGCTTCAAATGATGCACATAATGAGATGAATGATACTAAAGGTTTTACGATATGATAATCAAGAGGTGACCTAGACTTAATTAATGACACTAGGTCATTCTTGATCATTACAATGCAAACCAGATCAAAGTCATAAACTACATCCTAGATATAGCTGGTGTTTACACTAGTTTATCAATGAATGAAATGAAGTACGTATGAATAAATGCTGTAGACTCTGTGTTTGCTAAAGAAGGCACTCTAGTTGAGGTCCCATATGTTAAGCCCTCATTTTATGGAAGTCTTAATGTTAAGTACATGATTCCAAAGTCTCATTGCATATGACCGAATGATATGAAAGATGTTATATTCTATAGCAATATGTTATGTTCAATGTGTAAGATGTTATGTACTATTTGAAATGTGATACGTACGATGATGCATATTACTATCATGGCACGACTTTCCTAATCAATATTTTGAAAGCTTACTAACTTTCCTAATCCAATATTTTTAAGTCCACTGAATTAACTTTGCATAATCATGTTGTTAGGAAAGACTTGTTCTTACTAATGCATGTCCTTGGTGTGTCCTTGCATAAACCCATACTTAGTAAAAGTGTGTACTAATCCCATATAATTCTATAATATTATGTGCAGGCAAAGGTGGACATTAGAGCTTACCGTTTGACGTTGCAGCTATCCGGAGTGGAGCTTTCATCCGGACTTTGTAGGCCCTCGTGATTTCAAGGAAGTCTACTGTTATTATCTATCTTAGATGTAGGCAATAGCTGGTGGAGCATGTTCAACTAGTGTTTCTGTCCAATTTTTTTAGACTTTTTATTGGCGCCGTTTTGGCAAAAATGCATTTAGTAAAATTATGAACTGATTCTTTCATTTGACTATCCTTTTTTCATATGTTTTTGTTGTGAACGTCTATGATGTTAAGTAGTATGTATAGATATATGTTAAGAAACAAAAAAGTTTCAAATTTTCTTCTTATATTAGCAGAGATGAAATAATAAATATGAATGTGGTTTTGTCTGCGACTTCTAAGAAGTCAACGATGTCGGTCTCCTCCTATGATGATGAAGGACTAAGAGAGTCTTCGTAGAATGATGTTATATCCTGTGATAGTAGCCTAGTTGTCCCTACTTGATACTTGTGCTGTCAAAATAAATGTATGAATGAATGTTTTGGATCAGTACACCCAAAGTAGGTTCCCTTCATTGAATAACTGAATGAGGTATTTTAGGGCATGTCTTTAACTAGTAGACCTAAGCAATGTGCCCATTCTCTATGATTCTAGAACCAAAGAGAATGTGAAACCGTGAATATAAAAAGAAGCTTAATAAGAAACCTAGAATGAGTAGATTTCTAAGGGGACTCATTCTTGAATGGAATGATAAACTTAGGGGTAGGTTTGCTAGAACTACCTGAAACAATTTCTAAGGAAGTCATACGAACTATCTTAATAGTGCTTGGTTTGAAGCCCTAGTGAATCTACTGTGGCTGAAAAGTATTATGAATTGATAGAGCAAAGTGATGGTACATTTTCTAAGACGCCTAGTTAATTATTTACTCTATGAGAACAAAGGAAACGCACCAAGTGGATATGCTTGTTGTAGTAGTTCTACGTCAAATGATACTACAGTCAAAAAAGCCCTTGATATTCCATAACCATGTTCAAACATGAGATGATTACAAGTCGTACCTCTATCAGTAGAACACTTTCCACGGTGTGGGGTGTTTATGACACCGATTCTTGATAATAACCAATCAAGACTTTAATGATCTTTAATATAGGCTAGGGTCAAGTAGGAAAACAATAGAATAGTGACTTACACTTCCCTAAGAACTTTGCAATTTTAGACATCGTAATCCTTTTTTTCTTATCTTTATATTCATTCCTCTCTTCGAAAGTTATTCAAAAGTAATTCTCAACATCTCAAGAATGTTAAAATTATTATTTTTCCTTTTTTTTAGGATTTCTTTCATTATAGCCACCCTTAATTGACGTATTTTACACGCTTTAAGGTGCACAATTTCCTTGAAGAACCCTGGTCATTATCAAGGTAGCTTCATTTTCTTATGTCACATTCATCTAAAGAGGGATTTTAAGCACTTTATAATATGATTGATTACCTTTTTAATTCAAGCATATTTTTTTCTCCGAATTGATAATTTGAATAAGCCTATGCTATAGTTATCAAGGAAGTAATGTGCAAAAATTAGGGATTCAACAAAACAGTAAAGGTCAAAATATGGCTACCAATAAAAGGCAACGTGTTCACAAGAACCAACTATTGATATTATATGAAAAGGCTATTATTACTAGAGAAATGAGAGAGCCTATCTTCATATCCTAATCAAACAATACTTTTTATTTCTCTGCAATAGCATGCGCACAAGTTATAGAGTAAGTGCAAAACATATAATACATAAATTCTCACCGCACATGACACAAGTATCAATCAAGATGGATCAATTCGACTTCTACTAGAGACAAGATCATAATAAACTACAAAATAAAATAAGCTATAAACAAAGTCAATACCTTGAAACTAGGTGTCAAAATGTTTACAATTTCACTAGCAATCAAGCATTCACAAGAAAGTACTACTAATAATTAGGCACAAATAGTAAGTATCACATAACTCAAAAGGGGATTTTCTTTTCCACGAAAAAATAAAAAAAGACTAAAATAAAATTCTAACAAAAAAATTATTCCTAAAATGAATAAATATTTAAATGGCAATCGGTTCAAAGGTACTATCCTCAGGAACATAATAGAATACCAAAGCAAAAGAACTTATCTTTAAAAAGAAAAGACCCAATAAGACAATAAAACTAGGTATTCATTCCTCAACCCCACCCTTAGAAAAATAGAATGTCCCCACTGAATTAAATAAAATTTAAACCTCTGGTTAGGAAAACTCCCTGAGGTCTTTTTGCCGAGGTAGTACCAGGTTCTATTCATTTTAGGTAAGGGTTGTCACCACACACTTAATCTCAAATATGCTCCTTTGTATCAATATTTTCTTGGGTACTCAGACTTCCACTAATTTGTTAAAACAATTAAAAAAAGTGACAGTGATAAAAAAAATTGCTAAAATAATAATTTTGATTGCCTCCCAATAAGCGATTAATTTAACATCGTGACACAACACATTCAATTTTACTATTTTCCATTCAACTATGAAGATATTAATTGCACCCTAATTTTGAATCACTTTTCTATTACGAATATCTGCACTTCTTGAGTCCTAATTGAGTAATGTAATTTATGGATATTGGAACAATAAATTAAATAATATAGATAAATTGTTCCTTCCCTTAAACATTTCAATAGACATAGATGACTAGATTAATATTTCATCATCTAAATATAATGTTGAAAAATGATTGCAATGAGGACTAGTGCTTATGAAATTGTATTATTATTTACACCTTATATTTATATATATTAGAGTTCATAAAAATATTATTATCTACTTCATTAAATAACTTTGGTGCACTCTTTTCATCAGTGACAACATCATAAAAGTATGATCAAGCAATTGGCATTGAACTTTTAGCTCTTTCCGTTGACTTGTAATTATCTTTTATTCCTCAAACATATTATTAGTAATCTGTTGTGTGTCATATAATTTAATTTGGACTCAACACAAAAAATAATTAATGGAAATTGAATTCAAAGCTTTCTTCACTATTTACTTACTTATTTAATTATAGCAAAGTATTAACAAATCTTCCATGTCCCCATAAAACTTATCTTGTTGACAATAAAAACCTATGAGAACTTTAAAAATCATAACAACGAGACTTTTAAGAATACTTATCACTACATAGTTTTTCAGATTACATATCAATAAGAATAAGAAAAATATTATAATAATATAAATAATATCTAAAATTATTCCTTAGAAACTACAAGTAAAAATAAATAATAAAGATAATTTCGAAACCACATTCCCCTGCAGCGGCGCCTTTCTTGTTATCATATAAATATAACTCTTGAAAAGAGGTATGTATGATCTTATGCAAAATATTATCCAAACTATGTGTCGGGGTTGATTCCATAAATAATATTATCAATAGCAAATATTTAACCCAATAGTCGTTATACAAAAATATAGGGATTTAAATTTATATAAAATAAGAATTTTATATCCCGATAGCACACCCTAGTAGATATGGCACTCTCGCAGTGCGACATGGCGTATTTGATCTATTGAAGGTCTTGTACAAGCCCTTTCATAGAGTTATTCACATCTATACATATGAAAAGTATTGTGTAATTAAAACTTTTCTCATCATTCTATGAGTCTTAAAAAATCTCTTTCATATGAAACACATAGGAAATACTAAGTCTCATTTCATCAAATTTTAGACTTAAGAGTACCTGGGACACGACAATACAAGAGAAATATAGTACTACTAAGTCCATTAAAATGTTCAAAGTAAAAGACATCTATACTCTCAAGTCAATGAGGACCCACTTCAACTTAATTGAATGATCCAATAATCCAAGCTTAGCTCCCAAAATCACCTTCACCATTGAATCAGTTTAGAGATAGATAAAATCATGGAATTAGTACAAACACATTTACTAAGTAGGGCATAGTACATAAAAGTCTAGAAAACATACATTTATTAGAAATATGCATCGTTTTATTTATATATCATAATATAGCATAAAACAATATTAACACCTTAGAAACATATAAGATAACACTTAAGTAATTTATCATATTTCTAAGGAACACTTTAAAGTGAGCTATATAATTATTATAGTGATGTTCTTTAACTGTTATAGTGAAGTCCCTTTACTTCACATTGGACACTTGCTAGAATGCAAATTCCCCACTAAGTGCTATCCTAAGACTCATTTAAGTTAGAAAAACAGAGACCACCCATACACCCTCTCTAGGCATACCCAAATGATACTTAGGACTGCCTATAATGAAATAGAGACACTTACAATACACGAAGCACATAGATATGAGATCCTACTACCGAAGGTGATTCTAAGGTTCATTTGAGTAAGTTGTGAATCAACCGCCTATACAATCCCTTAACACACACTTAAGAGATCCGTTAGATTACAAAGGATAAAATCATTTTCACTTAATACAATAACATACATATATTATGACATTCTTCATTGAAAGGTTATAAAAATACTTACTCAAGTAAATAAAGAAGAGAATGTCCATACTTGACCTCTTCAAGATTGTCCAATTAATCTTTAAGATTACCTAATTATATATCATGTCTACTTAATAAACTAGCTTTCCTAACTAGAGTCATTCTAAAGACTTATCTAGTTAAGATACCTAGTGACAATTCCTATGCCCCCTTCACACCTTAACTACATAACCCTTTACTACTCTAGATAATTACTCATTCATTTAACTTTTTTTTCTAACTTTAATCATTACATTCAGTAGTTCATTCAAGATATATTCATCACATAAGGATATTCATGTAATGGTCGTAGAGAAGACCTAGGGAGTCTCACTAACATCGTTAAAGTCTATTGTGAAATTTCTAGATATCGTGTCTTTTATTTTAATTCTAGCCTCATCCTTTAGCTAGAGATAATTGCCTTACCATACTCACTCGGTGCTAACCTTTGTTCTCATAGAGTTATTGACATTAAAGGATCACATGAAGAGGTTCCATAACAAGTTCATAACCCAATAACATTCACCCTACCAAAGAGGTCCCTTAGTGCTAACTCACAATATCAAAAAAGATAGCTCAATGACTTTTCTCAGGATGATATGACGTTGTGACATCCATCCAATCTTAAGTCAATCATTCATAATAGAAGGATACTAATACGGCCTTCGGTTTATAGGTTCATAACCTAACTACTTGGTTCAAGTTTAAATTTATAGCTAGGTTGTACTATATTGATTAATATATAGTGAATTTACCTAGTTTCATTGAGAATTGTTATAATGGTATTGAATTATAAGTTACGGTCATGGGTAAGGGCCTTATGATATTGTATTGGATGATTTGGAATTGGATTTAAGTGTTGAGGATGGAGTGCTGGTACGCTGCCCTAATTCCATTTATTTTATGTAAATTAGACTTCAATCATATTGTGATTAGTACGGTCCACTTATGGTGGCGGTGTTATGTGCTTTACTTGCATTTGATGTGGCCTTGTAATATTATTTTATGTAATATGATGATCATGTCCTTATTGGCAACTACATGAAGTATCTTGATTATTTGTGTAGTTTATTATGTGAAATTGAATAATGTCTATCTACATTATAAGTAATGTGAAAGTATATGTGTCCTTCTATTGTGGTTATTTAGGTGATCATGTTAGACTATGACAATGGCTTTATGTGTTTACTCTTAGAGTTGATGAATGGTGTAACGACCTGTTTAGTTGTTTTGAGAAGCATATTTTATTTCAGGAAAAACAGGCTGAGGCGACGGACCCCATGACGGACCGTCATGGGCACGACAGACCGTCGCAGGGTCTCGTTTCAAAACACTTAGAAAATTTGAAAATTGGGTACTGAAAATCGACTCTCTGAACTTCGTAACGAAATGGCAAGACGGACCGTCACAGGTGTGACAGACCGTCACAGAGCCTTCAGTGGAAATCCACTCTCTGGACCTTGCGACGACCTGCAGGACGGACCGTCGTAGGCACGGCGGGTCATCGACGGTTGCGCAATCCCAGTCTGGGTCAGATTTCTTTATACGTTTTAAGGGACGTTTTTGACTATTCCTACTTTAATTATAAAGTTAGTGGGTTAATTCTAATAAGTCTAATTACTTGGGGGTTAAAAGAGGTAACCTTAAGTTAATTAGTGGGTTATTATTGCCAACTTTTATTCTTAATTATATACAAATTAGGGTAAAAGAAAGAGGGTTTGAATAAAGAAAATAGAAAGAACAAGAGAAAGAGGGAGAAAGTCGAACGAGAAAGAGGAGAAATAAAGAGAAACAAAGCATGGGAAATTTCTTACTTGATCACTAATCTTCGGTGGAGGTAGGTTATGGTTTTCATGCTTTCATAGTAAACTCTTAATAGAGAATGATATGTATTGATAGTATTGTAAACCCTTCTATGTGCTTAATTGAATGCATGCGTGAATGTGATTATATAATTGTGATTATATTAAGCATGATGAAGTTATTGAATCCCAAATCTTGATAAAAACCTAATCTCTTGTTAATGAGGATGCCTTGGTAAGGGAGAAGGCTTGATGAACTAAAGTAATGAGATTGATAATGCCTTGGTAAGGGAGAAGGCTTGATGAATTGATAGAATGAGATTAGGGGATCGGGTGTCACGAACCGACAAGTAGATTTAGGGGATCGGGTGTCACGAACCAACACGTAGATTAAGGGGATTGGGTGTCACGAACCGACACGTAGATTTAGGGGATCGGGTGTCACGAACCGACACGTAGATTTAGGGGATCGGGTCTCACGAACCGACACGTAGATTTAGGGGATCGGGTGTCACGAACCGACACGTAGATTTAGGGGATCGAGTGTCATGAACCGACATGTAGATTTAGGGGATCGGGTGTCATGAATCGACACGTAGATTTAGGGGATCGGAGTGTCACGTTCCGAAACATAGTAGTAGGGGATCGAAGTGTCACGTACCGACACAAGAGGATTAATGAATATGAGGGAGCGGAGTGTCACGTACCGACACAAGAGAAATAAAGATAATGAATCTTGAAAGATGTAAATATACTCAATCTAATGAACATAATTCCCAAATAAGTATGGTATTGAGGCTTGAGTCCTCATGTGTGAGCTTGGCGGTAATTGTTAATGATATAGTACTTGCTGTTACTACATGTTGAGTATCATTGTTGATTTTATGATATTACTTGGTATATATTGATTTCTATTTTGAGTTTCCCGATGATATCTACTCAGTACCCATGTTTTGTACTGACCCCTACTTTTATGTTTTCTTCTTGTTTATTTGTGGAGTGCAGCAAACGTGCCGTCATCTTCGGCTCAAAAGTAATTTTAACCAGTCTTCAATTATATCGGATTTCAGGGTGAGCTAAAGCTTCTAGCTTAGACTAGATCTTCTTCTTCATGTCTTGATTCCTTGAAGTTCCGGTATGGACTAGCTTTCTATTTATTCTAGCTTTCTAGATACTCTTAGAATTAGTAATTTGAGGATACATGTTCTTGTGATGATGACTTCCACATTTTGGGGATAATTATAGTTATTTATTTTATTAATGAGTTTATATCTTCCGCATTACATTCAGTTGATATTATATTGGAATGTTAAGGTTTTGATTGGTTGGTTCGCTCACATAGGAGGGTAAGTGTGGGTGCCATCGCGGCCCGGATTTGGGTCGTAACAAACTTAGTATCAGAGCATTAGGTTCGTTGGTCTCATCACACAAGAACGAATCTAGTAGAGTCTTAAGGAACGGTAGCGGGACGCCTTTACTTTTCTTTGAGGGGCTATAAGACTTTAGAAAAATTCCATTCTTTCATTCTTTCTTTCGTGCTATTACTTGGTTCCAATTGGTATCTAGGTGATACAAATTGGTATCTGACCATCTTCACTCTGTTTCGCAGATGGTTAGAACTAGAGCAATAACTGCGCCAACACCAACATCGGCAAGACAAGAAGCGTCCGAGCCAGCCACTGGGGCTGTAGCTCAAGGAAGAGTAGAGGCAAGAGGTCATGGTAGTGGTCGTGGGAGGACGTCCTCTAGAGGAAGAGGACGAGCACCTAGCCCATCTGATACTAGGGCGGTGACTCCTCCACCGACTGAGGAAGTGGTAAGAGAGGGTGATGAAGGGGAGAATGAACAAGTGCAAAATGAGGAATTGCCACCCCAACCTACCCTAGAGATGATCAATCAGGTTCTCGCTTATCTTAGTGGGTTATCTGATCAAGGTCAAACACCTCCAGTGTTTTCTTCACCAGCACCTCAGGGTCCGGAGGTACAACATGTAGCCACTATGGCTCCTCGTATGGATGCCTCATTGGACATAGGCACGGTTCCACGTCTGACTACCGGGCCTATAATGACAAATGATCATCATGAACTTTTCAGTAAGTTCTTGAAATTGAAACCTCCAATCTTCAAGGGTGCTGAATCTAAGGATGCTTACGATTTTCTGGTTGACTTTCATGAGCTACTACACAAGATGGGTATAGTAGAACGGTTTGGTGTTGAGTTCGTGAGTTATCAGTTTCAAGGGAACGCCAAAATGTGGTGGCGGTCACATGTTGAGTGTCAACCAACGGAGGCACCACCTATGACTTGGGCCTCATTCTCTAGCTTGTTTATGGAGAAGTATATCCCCCGGACTTTGAGGGATAGGAAAAGGGATGAGTTCTTGATCCTAGAGCAAGGTAGGATGTCAGTCAATGCATATGAGGCTAAGTTTCATGCACTATCCAGATATGCCACCCAACTTTGTTTCAGTCCACAAGAGCGGATTCATCGTTTTGTGAAGGGGTTGAGGTCAGAGTTGCGGATTTCAGCCTTACAGGTAGCGGCTACGGCAAAATCCTTCCAAGAAGTGGTAGATTTCGTGGTGGAGATAGAAGGAGTGAAGCCAGATGAATTCACCATGGCATCGATGTCAAAGAGGTTTCGAAAGGGAGGTGAGTTCAACGGTTCTTACTCTAGAGGACCGGGTTCCGGAGGTTACTCAGTTCGACCCATTCAGTCTTCACTACAGACTGTAGTTGGGGGTCCACCTCAGACCGGTCAACACTTCTCTGAGAGACCCATGCTTGACTCTAGAGAGTCTTATGGATGTGGGGAGACTGGACATATTAGGAGGAACTGTCCCAAACTGAGTTATTGACCCCCAATAGCTAGAGGTAGAGGTGGTCATGGTAGAGGCCGTTATTATGCTTTCCCTGGGAGATCGGAGGCGGAGACATCTGATGCTTTCATCGCAGGTAATCTTCTGGTTTGTGATTGCATGGCTTCTGTATTGTTTGATCATGGATCCACATTTTCTTATGTATCTTCCTCATTTGCTAATGGTCTAAATTCACATTGTGAATTACTTGATACGCTTATTCGTGTTTCTACTCCGGTGGGTGAGTCTGTGGTAGTTGAAAAGGTATATAGGTCTTGTATGGTGAACTTTGTGGGGAGCAACACTTATGTTGATTTGGTTATCTTAGAAATGGTTGATTTTGATGTAATTCTTGGTATGACTTGGCTTTCTCTGCAATTTGCGATATTGGATTGTAATGCTAAAATGGTGACGTTAGCCAAGCCTGGGACAGATCCGTTAGTGTGGGAGGGTGACTACACTTCCAATCCGGTGCGTATCATCTCCTTTCTTCGTGCTAAGAAAATGGTTAGTAAAGGGTGTTTAGCTTTCTTGGCACATCTCAAGGATGACACTACCCAAGTACCTTTGATTGTGTCGGTTTTTGTGGTCCGCGAGTTTTTGGATGTGTTCCCTGCAGATCTTCCTAGTATGCCACCAGATAGGGATATTGACTTCTGTATTGATCTTGAACCGGGTACTCGCCCCATTTCTATAGCCCCTTATAGAATGGCTCCCGCGGAGTTAAGAGAGTTAAAAGCCCAACTTAAAGAGTTGTTGAGCAAATGTTTCATTTGACCAAGTGCATCTCCTTGGGGTGCTCCGGTTTTGTTTGTAAAGAAAAAGGATGGGAGTTTTTGGATGTGCATAGACTACTGGCAGTTGAACAAGGTAACCATAAAGAACAAGTATCCTCTTCCTCGCATTGATGACTTGTTCGATCAGTTACAAGGTGCTTGTGTCTTCTCTAAGATTGACTTGAGATCCGGTTATCATCAATTGAAAATACGGGCAACGGATGTGCCAAAGACTGCTTTTCAAACAAGGTATGGGCATTACGAATTTGTAGTGATGTCTTTTGGTGTTACGAATGCCCCTGCTGCGTTCATGAGTTTGATGAACGGGATTTTTAAGCCATATTTGGATCTCTTTGTGATCGTATTTATTGATGATATACTGATATACTCTTAAAGTAAGGAGGAACATGAGGAGTATTTGAGAATAGTATTGGAAATGTTAAGGGAGAAAAAGCTTTATGCCAAGTTCTCTATGTGTGAGTTTTGGCTAGATGCAGTGTCCTTCTTGGGGCACGTGGTTTCTAAGGATGGAGTGATGGTGGATCGTTTTATGATTGAGACAGTGAAGAATTGGGTAAGACCTACTAATGTGTCAGAAATAAGGAGCTTTGTTGGGTTAGCTAGCTACTACCGCCGATTCGTCAAGGGATTCTCTTCTATTGCTTCCCAACTGACGAACTTGACTAAGCAAACAGTTCCATTTGTATGGTCGAATGAATGTAAAGAAACCATTCAAAAGCTCAAGACCTTTTTGACTACCGCACCAATCCTTACCTTGCCAGTGGAAGGTAAGAATCTCATTGTCTATTGTGATGCATCCTATTCGGGTTTGGGTGCGGTGCTAATGCAAGAGAAGAATGTGATTGCTTATGCTTCAAGACAATTAAAAGTTCATGAACGTAACTATTCAACTCATGATTTGGAATTGGTCGGGGTAATATTTGCATTAAAGACATGGAGACACTAATTATATGGGTTTAAGTGTGAGGTCTATACGGATCATCGTAGCCTACAGTATGTCTTTACTCAGAAAGATTTGAACTTGAGACAGAGAACATGGATGGAACTACTGAAGGACTACGACTTCACTATTCTGTTTCATCCGGGGAAGGCAAATGTTGTAGCGGATGCTTTAAGTACAAAGGCGGGAAGCATGGAAAGTCTAGATCACTTGCAAGCTTCTAGACGCCTATTGGCTAGAGAAGTTCAGATTCTGGCTAACGATCTTATGAGATTAGAAGTAAATGAGAAGGGAGGATTTTTAGCTTGTGTGGAGGCAAGATCTTCTTTCCTTGACAAGATTAAGGGAAAGCAGTTTAATAATGAGAAATTGATCCAGATCCGAGAAAAAGTGTTGCAAGGAGAGGCTAAAGAAGCAACAATCGATGGTGAAGGTGTTTTGAGGATTAAGGGAAGGGTATGTGTACCCCGTGTCGATAATTTGATCAACACTATTCTGACAGAGGCTCATAGTTCAAGGTATTGGATACATCTGGGTGCAACCAAGATGTACCGTGAGCTAAAGCAACACTTTTGGTGGAGTAGAATGAAGCGTGATATTGTGGATTTTATTGACAGATGTCCAAACTGTCAACAAGTAAAGTATGAACACCAAAGGCCCGAAGGAGCACTTCAGGGAATGCCCATTCCTGAATGGATGTGGGAAAGGATTGCAGTGGATTTTGTGGTTGGTCTTCCAAAGACATTGGGAATGTTTGATTCTATTTGGGTAATTGTTGAAAGGTTAACTAAGTCTGCTCACTTCATTCCGGTCAAGGTGACTTACAATGCAGAGAAGTTAGCCAAACTTTACATCTCGGAAGTGGTGCGATTGCATGGGGTTCCACTCTCCATTATATCATATAAAGGTACGCAGTTTACTTCTAAGTTTTGGAAAACATTGCATGCGGAATTGGGTACTAGGTTGGACCTTAGTACTGCGTTCCTTCCTCAGAACGATGGTCAGTCTGAGCGAACGATTCAAGTGTTGGAGGAAATGCTTCGTGCATGTGTGGTAGAAATTGGTGGTCAGTGGGATAGCTTCTTACTCTTAGTAGAGTTCTCCTACAACAATAGCTATCATTCAAGCATTGATATGGCCCCATTCGAGGCACTATATGGAAGAAGATGTAGGTCTCCCATTGGGTGGTTTGATGCATTTGAGGTTAGACCTTGGGGTACTAACCTTTTGAGGGATTCATTAGAGAAAGTGAAATCTATTCAAGAAAAGATGTTAGCGGCACAAAGTAGGCAAAAGGAATATGCAGATAAAAAGGTTAGAGACCTGGAGTTTATGGAGGGTGAACAAGTCTTACTAAATGTTTCGCCCATGAAAGGGGTGATGCGGTTTGGAAAAAGGGGTAAACTAAGCCCAAGGTATTTTGGTCCCTTCGAGGTTTTGTAGCGCATAGGGGAGGTGGCTTATGAGTTAGCCTTGCCTCCAGGGCTGTCTGGAGTGCATCCGGTATTCCATGTGTCTATGTTGAAAAGATACCATGGGGATGGAAACTACATTATCCGTTGGGATTCAGTTTTACTTGATGAGAATTTGTCTTATGAGGAGGATCCTGTTGCTATTTTAGACAAAGAAATTCGCAAATTGAGATCAAGGGAGATTGCATCCATCAAAGTTCAATGGAAGAATCGACCGGTTGAAGAAGCCACTTGGGAGAAGGAGGTAGATATGCAAGAAAGATACCCACATCTGTTTAAAGATTCAGGTACTCCTTTTCGCCCTTGTTTTCCTTCTTGTGATCGTTCGGGGACGAACGATGGGTAAATATGTATCTATTGTAACGACCTGTTTAGTCGTTTTGAGCAGCAGATTTTATTTCTGGAAAAGCAGGCTGAGATGACGGACCCCACGACGGACCGTCATGGGCACGACGGACCGTCGCAGGGTCTCGTTTCAAAACACTTAGAAAATCTGAAAATTGGGTACTGAAAATCGACTCTCTGAACTTCGTAATGAAATGGCAGGACGGACCGTCACAGAGCCTTCAGTGGAAATCCACTCTCTGGACCTTGCGACGACCTGCAGGACGGACCGTCGCGGGTTGCGCAATCCCAGTCTGGGCCGGATTTCTTTATACGTTTTAAGGGACATTTTTGTCTATTCCTGCTTTAATTATAAAGTTAGTGGGTTAATTCTAATAAGTCTAATTACATGGGGGTTAAAAGAGGTAACCTTAAGTTAATTAGTTGGTTATTATTGCCATCTTTGATTCTTAATTATCTACTAATTAGGGTAAAAGAAAGAGGGTTTGAATAAAGAAAATAGAAAGAACTAGAGAAAGAGGGAGAAAGTCGAACGAGAAAGAGGAGAAATAAAGAGAAACAAAGCTTGGGAAATTTCTTACTTGATCACTAATCTTCGGTGGAGGTAGGTTATGGTTTTCATGCTTTCATAGTAAACTCTTAATAGAGAATGATATGTATTGATAGTATTGTAAACCCTTCTATGTGCTTAATTGAATGCATGCGTGAATGTGATTATATAATTGTGATTATATTAAGCATGATGAAGTTATTGAATCCCAAATCTTGATAAAAACCTAATCTCTTGTTAATGATGATGCCTTGGTAATGGAGAAGGCTTGATGAACTAAAGTAATGAGATTGATGATGCCTTGGTAAGGGAGAAGGCTTGATGAATTGATATAATGAAATTAAGGGATCAGGTGTCACGAACCGACACATAGATTTAGGGGATCGGGTTTCACGAAACGACACATAGATTTAGGGGATCGGGTGTCACGAACCGACACGTAGATTTAGGGGATCGGGTGTTATGAACCAACATGTAGATTTAGGGGATCGGGTGTCACGAATCGACACGTAGATTTAGGGGATCGGGTTTCACGAACCGACAGGTAGATTTAGGGGATCGGGTGTCACAAACTGACACGTAGATTTTGGGAATCGGGTGTCACGAATCGACACTTAGATTTAGGGGATCGGAGTGTCACGTTTCGAGGCATAGTAGTAGGGGATCGGAGTGTCACATACCGACACAAGAGGATTAATGAATATGAGGGAGCGGAGTGGCACGTACCGACACAAGAGAAATAAAGATAATGAATCTTGAAAGATGTAAATATACTCAATCTAATGAACATAATTCCCAAATGAGTATGGTATTGAGGCTTGAGTCCTCATGTGTGAGCTTGGCGGTAATTGTTAATGATATAGTACTTGTTGTTTCTACATGTTGGGTATCATAGTTGATTTTATGATATTACTTGGTATATGTTGATTTATATTTTGAGTTGGCCGATGATATATACTAAGTACCCGTGTTTTGTACTGACCCTTACTTTTATGTTTTCTTCTTCTTTATTTGTGGAGTGCAACAAACGTGTCGTCATCTTCGACTCAACAGTAATTCTAGCCAGTCTTCAATTATACCGGATTTCAGGGTGAGCTAAAGCTTTTAGCTTGGACTGGATCTTCTTCTTCATGTCTTGATGCCTTGACGTTCCGGCATGGACTAGCTTTCAATTTATTCTAGCTTTCTAGATACTCTTAGAATTAGTAATTGAGGATAGATATTCTTGTGATGATGACTTCCAGATTTTGGGGATAATAATAGTTATTGATTTTATTAATGAGTTTAAGTATTCCGCATTACTTTCAGTTGATATTATATTGAAATGTTAAGGTTTAGATTGGTTGGTTCGCTCACATAGGAGGGTAAGTGTGGGTGCCAGTCGCGGCCCGGATTTGGGTCGTGACACATGGTTATTCCTAATTGACTATATCAGACCTTGATGGTCATAATTATGATTATATTGTTGTGTATTGTATTACTTAAAGATGATAATGGTTATTTCTATGCGCTTCTAGTATGACATGCAATACTTGTTAATGTAAAATATGGTGTGTCTTATCTTGGTTGACTTGTGTCCCTTACTTGATGCATGTAATAATGTGAATATGAGATGTAGTAACTTATGGTTCTAAAGTCTATTAGTCTTATATGTATAAATTGGATATCTCTAATTTCTTGGTCTAACAACTGGAGTATTTTGCCCCGCACCATGGTTACACTACGTATGTATAATTTACTAAAACTTAACTTTACCTCATATTAGATATTAAATATTTGTATGGCTTATATGTAACCCTCACACAATTCGACAATAGACTACTAAATATTATCATACTAAATCTATGTTGATAATTGCTTTTTATTACTAACTATCTCATAGGTCCGACAAGAAGCAACAAGGCATGTTTAAACGTATGCAACCGCTAAGAGGACTTCCAAACGTGAGAACTTCCAATGCATGCAATAACACAAATAAAGAATTGCTTAATTACTTCATACTTTGTTCATTGATCATGGTTCCCACAACTCTGGCTATGAAATTTAGCTACTAATTATCTCATAAAATACAATCAAAATTTAATAAAATAAATATGCATATGTTAATCACAAAAAGTTTAGAACAATAGCTAAATTATATGTATTAATCAATATTAAAAATATATAATAATGTAAAAGAAAAATAAACCACAGTTCTCCGGTCTCCATGGAAGTTCTTCCAAAGTTACTAAGCTAGAAGAAAATTTATATTTTGTCATTTTTCTTTGTTCTTGGCTCCCATAAAAAAAAGCTTTTATGACGTATTTATAGATATAGATACCCTAAATAAAATAATTCTTTCTAACAAAAATTGTGAATCCAATTCCAAAAGGAATTGGATTTTTTCTACTGCGTGTACTGCCAAATATACATAATTACCTTGCTGCAAATATCCTCATTTTTTCCCTAATTTAATCCTACAAATAAATTACACAATTTATCACAATCCATAAAATTTATCCTCAAAAATGGAAAATATAAACAATAAATGTGTGGAAAATAATAATATAAATATGTATTTTTAGTCTCACATCATATAACCAATGTAGTGCAAGGGAGTATAAACTACATCTATCAACCCAATATGAATGACTTTCAACATTTCTCATGTTCGTTGGAGCAACTAAATTTTAAAACTAAATCATGCTAAACAAAGAATCATGGAGCCAATATGCCAATACTCTCAAAAGCCACTAAAGCATATTCATCAACACATATCATGAAAACAAATAGGAAACTTTTACTACATGAATAACAACACGAGGATACTAAATCATTGAAATTTAATTTAAATCTAAATATAAGTTTCATCAAGAACATGCATGACATATGAAAATCATTTAAAAGCTCATATAACTGATGTACCGTGATTTCACGGTTTTTCTTATGCATGTCACTTAAGAGTTGTGTGTGTAAAGAGACTTTTTGTAGTGATTTTATCATGTTTTGTGTCCTTTTTTGCATGAAAGATGTTCAGCCAGAAAATTGAAAAGACAACTAAAACAAGTGTAATGACAGACCTACGGAGGTAATAAATGGTCCGTCATTCAATTGATGGACCATACATGGTTATTATAGATGGGATGATGAGGAATTGGAGGAAAAGTAGGGAAGTCTCACTAAGTGTGGAACCACGAGAGGAATTGACGTATTGTCTAGTGATCGACGGACCGTACTAGTAAATCGTCATTTGGTTCGCAGATGGTTCTAGTATCTGAATTTTGAAGATTCTAAGTATGGAGATACGGAGGAACATTAATGGCCCATATATGGATTGAAAAACCATTCTGTTTGTCCGTTATTTGATTGAGATAGGGTGCCACATGGAGAGCAAAATTAATTTCTAAGTCTTGACTGACGGAAGCAAACCACAGATCGTCAGTTGTCTCAGTTATTTAAGTTGCGTACCTAAACAAAATATCCTTATTTGAATTCCTTTATGAATAAGAATTTGTTTCAAATAATTTGGTATTAAAACCTTATATTTGGCGGTTAGTTACTATTACTTTAATATTCAATTTTGAAGATTGGGGTTTTAATTTAAAGTGTGATTTCTGGGTTTATTCTTCTTTCTAAGTAAATTCATTATTTCTTCATCTAAAAATATGACTTGTGATCTTTGTAACATGGGTAACTAAACCCGCAACTAGGGGTGTGGGAACCATGGGTTATTAACAAAGCATGACTAGCAACAAAAAAATTCTTGAAGATTGTTTTGAACGCATTGATAATTCTTTCCTTTAGTAGTTTGTTTAATTCTGGCTAACGTTAGAACTCCCCTTAATGCTACTTGCCATGCAAAAGAAATAGTTTATATTGGAAATGAATTATCAACATAGATCTAATGTAATACTATCTAATAGGCTAGTATCGAGTGATGCGAAGTAATAACTAAAACATACACTGATTGTAATGTCTAGTATGATATTATGGTAACAGTTAGTAAAATATATATATGTAGAGTGACAAAGGCTTGGGGTTAAATTCTCTAGATGTAGGACCAAAAATTAAGAGATTCTTAACTTATCACTTTGCATGTAATACACTAGGAAAGGATTGTTATTGCAAGGAATACTGTGTTATGAACATGTGGGGAACATCTCTACCTTAGTTACCCTTTCATCTCGAGAACAACCAAAGTTTACTATTGTTCACTTGATAATCATACTATTTCAGGAATATTATCCAAAAACTCTCCCCCCCCCTTCACTTACTTTATTTGGAAAGACATTGACTAAACAAATATAATTGTTGGTTAAAGTTAAGTCCAAGACATTTTCCTGGTGGTATCGAATCCAACCTACTAGTTTTGTTTCTTGATAAACCTCTTATGCTTCTCTAGGGAGGTGTAATTTAAGCATATTAAATTTTTTCGCCATTGCAAGGAAATTTGGCTTTTTATTAATGTTAATTAGATTATTGAAATTTAGTACACTATTTCCTGATTTTACTTTTTCTATTTATTTTTGTTTCTCTCATGTCTAGCTTTAGAGTACGCCAAATACATAAAGTCGAGGTGAACTCATCCCATACAATCCCAGATTTTACTTAACCTTGTGAAAAATGGAAAATCAATAGGTGCAGTTAACCCTGACGAAGAGAATGTAGGCGATGGAGCAGACCATCGGCCTCATATACCAATTAAGGCACAAAACTAGGCACACATGGAAAATACGTTAGGTAATGCCTTGAGAGTGCAACCTCTAGCAGCCCAAGGATGCCAGCACTATTATATAGGCAATATAAACATTACTAACTCTAATTTACCTCTTTTCCTACTGCCAGAGACACTGAGGCACACATTTACGGTGACAAGTTGCCCGATGTTCATTGCAAGGGGTTTATTTTTGGGACTGCAATCGGAAGATCAACATGGTAATATATCCAAGCTAAGGTTTGTTTGTAAATTTTGCATGAGAAGAGAAAATCTTGACATGAATGTCATCGGGTTTTCAAATGTTCCCTCTATAAGTGACACAAGAGGCTACTATACGGTTCACCGAGCTTACCTACAAATCAATCCATAAATGGGGTCAATTAATAAATGTGTTCTTAGCTAAATACTATCAGGTATCAAAGAAGATCAACAATAAGAATATGGTGAACAATGTTGTGGAATTACCTTGAGAGTTGGTGAATATCTCTTGCGATAGATTCGTTGCATTTGATAAGGTGTCTTAAATCACCATATTGATGTTGAATCACTGAAGTGGTACTTGTATATATGTCAAGACAAAAACAATTAAGTGGTGCTCGATAGTATTATAAGTTATTCCAATGTGGACTGCACATATGATGAAATTCAAAAGAAGCTGGAGAAAATATCTCAGAATAGTAACTATTAGAGCACTCAAAAGTTGGACACTACACGAAACTCCTTCACTGTTAAGGATAAAAACAATCTTGCGGTAGATGAGATTTGTGAAGAGATCGCGATGAGAACATAGTTGGAGTTAGTCTTGAAGCATGTGAGTAGAGGTGCCAAAAAGATGAGTGTTGGGAATTATTTGACTAGACTCCCTAGCAGCGTTAAAAGAGTATAATTTGAGGAGGATACATATATAATAATGATTAGACGAGATTTTCCGACGCACCCCTCAAGGTTCCAATCAGGATAATTGGCGCGAGTTCAAGGAATTAAAGGTCAGAACTATGGATACTACAACTAAGAAAGTCAATATGTCTTAGATGGGAACTATCATTGCGACAACAACTTCAATCCGAACAACTATTGAAATAGGAACGTTCGGGTTGCACCATATATTCCTTGTTAAAATAGGGAAGCTTCCGCTAGGCAAGGTGTATGTATTATGGCGCGAATTGAGGATTTGATGTGGAAGATGTTAAGGAGGTTTAAACCAACTGATGACAATGTAAAGGCGATCAGAAGTGACCTATCCTTCATTGGAAAAAACGTGGACGTACATACAATCTCGATAAAACATCTTACACTACAGATGACTCAGTTTTCAGCTACAATGAATCACCAATAACATGGAACTCTACCAAGCAGCACTATCTCTAACCCAAAGAATGATGGGCATTACATGCAGTCAGTACTCGAAGAGGTAAGCAAACCATTGATCCACCTATGTCGACTCTTATAGAAGGTGATGTGTGAAAGGAAGATGATGTAGAAGGAAGCTAGTGGAGAGTTGGTGTCCTATCCGGGGAGCAACTTCTAGAAGTAACATGGCGTTCTTGACCTCTCGTAGGTATTATATAAGCCCTTAGTATCATTTATCACATTTTCATAGTTAATTTAGTACAAAAGTTAATACTTTTCATACCATTGCCTATGCAAGATAATTTACCTCATATATATATAATATCATAAGTATATATTTAGACCTTAAGATTCATTGCTATCCTAGACATAATATCATAAGAGTAAAATACGGACACCGCCCTTATAACATAATACTTAACTTTACAACTTATAAGACTTTGCAGCAGGTTATACATTAGGACATCCTTGAACTTAAGGACTCCTTTCCTTGAGCTTTGGAATCACATATAAACCTCCTCAATCATATAAACATTCTGTAAGCATCCATATCTTATAATTTGTGTAAAAAGTAGTGAAGAATAGAGTTAATACAAGAATGCATTAAGTACCACAACTATGCAAAAACATGCATTTAAAAGGAACATTTTCTTGAAATCTTACTTCCTGCTTTTTTGAGTAAATCTTCATAAAACCATTATACAATAGTATTTATATCATCACATACTTCAGATAGACATATTTAAAGGCCAAATTTCATATAATATCACACATAGAATGTCACGACACGAAAGTACCCCTTAGAAGTTAACGAGAACGCTCGTTTCGTGGCAAGGTGTACTTGACCCTTTGGGGATTTGCACAAGCCCTTTAACTATCGTTTATTACATAAGACATGAAAATAAGTGTGTAATTACAACCTTTCACGACAATTATTATAAAAATGAATTGTTTATAAATACTTAGAAAATGTCATCGTCAAGAGCCAAAAATAAACACACGACATAATTAACCTAGGGAAATGACCCTTTACATTTGAAGGAGATATATAATAAGTATTAACATAAAGAAACTAAGAAAAGGACTATGTCTTCGAATATGTCAGGACATACTTTTACTTGAGAGGAACTTTCCAAGCTTCACCTTCAAACCTTCAACCTTGCTTCCAACCTACACCTTTATAGAATAGAGAAGTATGGGAATAGTACGAACCAATGTACTAAGTATGGCATATGCAAAAACATGTAAAAAGGGAAATTTCACTAAACACACATTTTCATGCCAATTATGTTAAACATATATGAATATAGAAGTAAAAAACATAATGATCATCATAAAACACTTAAAGAAGAATTTCCATAATTTAAGAAAAAGGAAGCACTTTACATTAAAGTGACCCAAAATTACAGTGAAATCATTTGACCTTTACAGTGAACTACAAGACTACAAAGTAGTGAACTTCCTAAGTATTGCCAATGAGAAAGTAGCATCATTTCTGTCAGAGTTTCCCTCTTTGAGGTCATCATAAAACTTACTAAGGTTAAACTTCAAGGAGGTTGCATATTCCTCCTTCAATACCCACCTAAGGGACCCTAAAGACTACACCCCTTTTGACATATACACCTCGGGATAACAAGCACACACTCAATGGCAATACAATAGAAGAGAACCCAACAACAGACAAAGAATTCCCTTTCTACTTAGTGCAATGAGTAGATGACATCCCATACCACCACCTACCCTAAGTAGTACAATCTTTTAGAAGATTTGGTACCCAGACTCTTCTTTCGGAAGGTCCTACCTAATGCAACGGATAAATAACGTCCCATTCCACCACCTACCCTAAGTAGTATGTTATTTTAGAAGACTTAGTTTAATCAATTAAAATAAGTCTCACCAAGACTCCCCTTTTAGAATGTCTACCTAGTGCAATGGATAAATAGCGTCCCATTCCACTACCTACCTTGAGTAGAACACTTCTTTAGAAGACTTAGCACATTTATTGTTTTATGGGAGTTAGATTAAACCACAAAACTATGAGAGCTAAACATTGAATTTTCATATTAACCCCTATCGTATGAGGGGTCCTAACTTGCGTAGAATGAGGTCATTCACTTAGTTTTTATATTGCTTGCCCAATAGCTACAGCTTTGAGGGCACATAGTTATGATATAAGGAGATTCCTACTAAGTAACTAATTCTCTACTAACAAAGAGTACTCATCTCAAGAGGTACATTAGAATACGACATCTCTACTCAAAAAGTGTAATCACCTCTTCTTCATAACCTCTAAGGGCTTGGAATAAGTTTCCACAGATTCTAAACATTATAAATTATAGGTTTAGGATAACTAATGAATACCACATCTCAACTCACGAAGGGAATTCGTCCTCCAACATATCTTAGAAAGCTCATAGGATATAGTTGGGTTTCTACTAAACACTTCATCTCAACTCACAAAAAGTTTTAATCCCAAAACTCCCCTTTACGACTTATCTTAGCTTCATTAATTCATTATAGTTCATCAATCACATCACACACTTTACATACTTCATATAATCATATAAGTCCTTTTGGACATAAACCATTGCATACTTCTCATAACGAGCTTCATAAAAATATTAACAAATATAACTTCATTAAACCATACACTCTAGTCTATTTCACATAATAGTTTCATAAGGCATATTTAGCAATAATATCATTATCATAATCTTATATCAAATAACAAGTCTTCATGGCCTCATTAACCATAAACAAGTAACTTCACATTTATAAAATTCAAGTAAACACCGATACCAGGAAGGTGGACCATACCGCTGAAGAGCATATCAAAGATTTCCTCGCGTATAACATTTTATTTAATATTTAATCATAATAAATCCCTTTGGCATTAGCTAAACCACAATATCAACCTTAGGAAACTACGACTCAAAGACTATCAATACTTCTCATTCAACCCATTTCTTAAGCCAAAATTTAATTAAAAGCTTTTAAATTATGTCATAGAAACATTAACCTTAAAACCACCAACAAAATTTAGAAAAATCATTAATAAGTCAATCCAAATGTATTCATGCAAGAGCAGTTAGACTCAAAGATAGGAGAAACTAGGGTTAGAAACCCTTTTTGAATATTCATTAGAAGGGACTCCTTGAATGGAATAGAGTTAAAGTATGGATACCATACCTGACATTAAAGAAATACCAATGATTTTTTATGATTAAACGACCACCAACAGCCCATCTAGCTCCTTCTATGCTTCTAGCGTCCATGGTGACTTGATAGAGTATTGTAAGGGAGAGGGGTTTTTGATTTTAGGAAATGGAGAATAAAATGAGGCTGCTGGGGTATCGTGGGTTGACACTTAGATCACTTTTGATCCTGTACAACTGTGGTTGCAGTTACAAATGACAGACCGAGACAACAGCCCGTTGGTTGACGTACTAGCCGTTGTTTTGGTCTCGTTGGTGGATACTGCCTAGGCATTTCTGGTCAAGTCTTGTCCCCTTCTTTAGGGTCCCTTGTGGGTATTAGGTGGGGTCGTTCCTGGATATTAAAACCCTAAAATAAGTCCTTTAGGTCTTAGAATATCCCACATCAACTTTTATTAAAACGAACACGTAAATTTCAATCTAACACATAAAGACACACAAGCGCTATCAATGGCACACCTTCCAAACGTAATGGACATTCTTGACGTTTTACCTTCAAACATAACCAATATTTACACGGTGCCTAAGAACATCAATCTAACTCTTTTTAACTTAAAATTCAAACAAGAAACCTTTACGATCTCTATTTGACCTTAGTTCATTTTAGGGCGTTACATTCTCCCCAACATAGAACAACATTCATCCTCGAATGACACTAAAACTTCGATATAATTAAGGATTCACTTAGTATCACATAAATATTACAGTAATGATTAAAACACTCAAAATCAAAGCATAAATTAACAAATAGCACATCTTCACCTCTCAAACAGTAGAAACATAAGGTTATTAGCAAAACCTTCACATTTTAAAATTTTCTTTTGTCCTCACTTATGGAGGAACTACATTCTCCAACATTAAACATTCTCATATGCAACACTTTTTCACACATTGAAATTTCAATCAAAGGTAAGAATTTTTTTACAAAATTAAAAAATATTATTGTGAACATCACGTAACACTATTGAACATGCTTAAAATATCAAAATTTCATTCTTTGAGCAATTCATCAAGATGACGTGATCATATATAGTATAATACCATATAAACTCATCTGATAACACATTGAAACCATAATTCATGAAAAATGCAATCTCCTCAAAATTTGGACTTACTTACAGTGAGTTCAAAACTTTGCTGTGTCACATGCTGAAAATTTCAATAATTCATCTTTCAAGCAACATTAACAAGAATTCATGAAAATATGATAGACAAGACGATTTTAAGCTACTCCTAAGAGACTGGGTAATTTACACTAAGTGCTATGTGAGAGTAGAATTTCATACTACCACTCCCACTTACTGACTCTTAGGATTCTCTTGGACTAAGTACACTACATGAAATTCTACCCAAATCATTCTCCCCCACTTAGGGTAAAGCCACTTCAAGGTCTCATACTTCAAACTACCTGTATACTTCTTCAAAAGGTAGGAACTCACACTACCCTAGACTCATGCACATTAAGCCTAAACATCAACCGTAGAAGTTCAGCATAAAACATTCCTTTATGGATTCAAGGCTAAAAAAACTCTCTTAAACACCACCTCATTTAACTCATAGGCATCACTTAACAAAATTTTATGGAACAAAACTCCCTTACTAGGTATTCATACCACATATCCTCCTTAATTCAACCCTAAACAACAACCTCATCCAAAATACAAGAACAACTATCCAAACATTGACCACACAAAAGGGTTACTCTCAACTCCTACAAAATTTATACATTCTTTCAACATTTCTCAAATTTAAACCTTTAATCGTTTCTACCATCCTTCAATATAATCACAAGATAACTCATTTGCTCTCAAAGGCACTTTATTGAATCATTTTAATTCTTACCGTGCTTAGAAATACACCACCATAAAGTTTGTCATCACAACACTTCCAATCTTATAAATCACACCTAGTCATAAATGGCATCACATCACAATTTTCAAAATTTACCTTCTTATCAACTCTTCTAGAAACAAAACCATAATAATATCAAAACTCACCTTTTCTATACCTCAAACTGAGAAACATCTTTCTTCCCAAGCATAACACAAAGAAAACTAACGGACAGATAAGAAGAAGAGAGAGATCATACGGAGTTAAGTTCTATGGCACGATTCAAGATTAATGAAGAGAGTGAAGCTCTATAGTCCTATAGCCTCTTGCCTGTGTATGTAGCGCGACTCACACCAATGACAAAGGGACGACTAGACGTAGCTTGTTACACTTTTTAGACCCAATACTATTAACCATAACCATATGCTCTGATACAATGCTTGTAACGACCCAAAAGTACCCCTTTGAAGTTAAAGAGAACTCTCGTTGCGTGGCAAGGCGTACATGACAATTTGGGGTCTTGTACAATCCCATTAACTATCATTCAGTACAGAAGAAATGAAAGTAGTTCAGAATTAAAATTTTCACGCAATTAATATAAAAACAAATTCTTTATAAATATTTTAAAAATCTCATTATCACAACTCAAACATAAAGATACAACATAATTAACTTAGGGACACAACCCATTACATTTGAAGGAGATACATAATACGTGTTAACATAAAAAAACTAAGAGAAGGACTACCCCCGCGAATAAATGAGGACATACTTTGCCCTAAGATGAACTTTCCCAAGCTTCACCTTAAAACCTTCAACCTTGCTTCTAACCTATGCTAATAGAGTATATAAAAGTATGGGGTTATTACAAAAGAATTTACTAAGTATGGCATATGCAAAAACATGCAAAAAGAAACATTTTTGTATAAAACACATTTTCATTCAAACGAAGAAAAAAATTATGATTATAGAAGTAAAACAACATAAGAATCATCATTAGACACTTAGTGAATAATTTCCATAATTTTAGCAAAAGGAAGAACTTCATAGTGAAGTGACCCAAAGTTACAGTGAAATTATTTGACCTTTAAAGTGAACTACAAGACTCCAAAGTATTAATCTTTCAATGTATTGACAATGAGAAAGTAAGCACCATATTCGTCAGAGTTCCCTATTTAAGGTCATCGTAAGACTCACTAAAGGGAGACATGAAGGAAGTATGCATATGCCTTCTTCAATACCAACCAAAGAAACCCTCAAGAATACCTCCCTTTTTAGCATACTAACCTCGGGAGAACAAACACCCACTCAATGGCAATACAATAGAGGAACACCCAACAACACACAAGGAATTACCTTTCGGACTGCCTACTTTGTTCAATGAATCAATAGCGACCCATTCCACTAACTACACTAAGTGGAACACTTTATTAGAAGACTAAGACAATTATTTCATATTTGGGAGTTTTTAACAAGCCTAAAAAATGAATAAGATAAATGCTTAAGGTGTCAAGAATGCTTGCAATTTTACCAAGGGTTCACACGGATTGATACGCGTAGAACCAGACCTCAAAACCCTTGCTACGGCAAACACAACTAACATGGGGAGCTAGTTGAGCTTGGAAAGGTTGGTACCAACCATGTAGGGCTCTCAAAAATGAAGATTTAAACGTAATAGTCTTTACCGGACTTAAAAGAGAAAATTTTATGCTTAGAGGATCCATGGGTAAAAAGGTCTTTTCCAGGTTAAGGGTAAAATCATAATTACCCTAACAAATTAATTGGCTAATTAGTTAATTTAATTAAAGAACCAATTAGGCTCGGGTTGACCCAAAATGATCTATTTCGCAAGGGTCACTTTACCCGAGTTTGAGCGCCAATGGAAGCAACATATTGGCAATTTATTTAGGTTTTATAATCTAATTTTTAAGGGAATAATTGTCCTTCCACTAATCTAATTAAATTAGTTATTTATTAAAATTAATAAGGAGTCCTAGTTTGACTAATTCCCAAAGTAAAACTCCTAATATTAGACTACTCTCTCACGTTTCATCATCTCTCTCACGTTAGTTTCTGCCAAAACAACTAAAAGAACAGGAAAAATATTAAGAGTTCTTCACACATGAAGAAATCCCATGAAATTTTAAGAAAAACAAAGTAATCAAACAAGTTATGGCAAAGAGAAGTTGTCAGTCGAGTGGTGTGGACGTTAAGGATGCTTGGACTGGTTTTGGAGAGGGTTTTAAGAAGAAACCTCAATGTTTGAACAATAAAATAAGGTATGGGTTTCTTCCGTATTGGTCCCTTTCACAAGACACCACTTAAGATTCAGTCATTCAGTCCGAAAACAAACATTGTTTTCCCTGTTGCATGTCCCTGTTACTAGCTCCTGATGATTTGTAAGTTGGGTATGTTTGCTGGTTGATTTAGGTAGGTGTGATGTTTTTTTGTTTAATATGAATATGTTTATGTACGTTAAATCATGAAGATGACAATCAATGTGTGTTCGAAGCTATGTGCAAGTATGTGCAACTATGTGACTTTTTCATGGGTCTCGGCTTGATACTCAAAATTTGATAAAGTTGTAGTTGTTGTTTTATGTGTATAAATCCATGAAAATCATGATGTTAATTTAAACAAATGTGTCTTATTTAATGAAAATATTTAAGCATATAATATCATGAAAGATGGTTCTAAAGATGTGTTAAAATTGTATATAAATACGCCCTAAGAACTGATATTAAAAGGTTGATGAAAGGAAGTTAAAAATAATGAATAAATTTCCGACTTCGTGTACCTTAATTTCATTCAAAAAGAAGATTGGAAATCTTGAAATTTAATACATTTTAAAAAGGTTAGGCCACAAGAATTAGAACTTGTGACCTCGCCCTTTTGCTGCTAGAATACGCGGAAAAAAAAGAAAAGGGGACTAGGGGATCAAAACTGGGTTTGCTGGTTTAGAAAGAAGAGAACAAAAATTAAAAAACATAAATGGGAGGCGTGGGAATCGAACCCATGACCTCAAGGCAGCGAGTGAAGAAGAGAAAATAAAAAATAAAGAGAATGGAAGGCGTGGAAATCGAACCCACTACCTCAAGGTTGGAAAGGAGAAGGCGAAATTAATTAAATAAATAAAGTGAGGCGGTGGGGGTTCGATCCCATAACATCACTGCTACACGTCTAACTTAGTGATTTTTAATAAAAAATAAAGATAGAATGTTGTGGGTGTTCGAACCCACAACCTCACAGCCCCTTGCAAAATTAAAATTAAATATGGAGGTTGTGGGGGTTCGAACACACAACCTCCCAATTCCAAGCGAAAATTAAGAATAAATAAAAGATATTGTGGGGGTTTGATCCCACAACCTCTTGGTTTAGGTAAATTTTTGCAAGACAATGATAATAATTAAAAAAAAGGATTGTGGGGGTTCAAACCCACAACCCTTCGTCCAACCTAAGAGGAAAACAAAGTAGAAAACTAAAGATACAATGTTAATAATGGGGTTCAATCTAGACTCCCAATATCATGGAGATTAAAAATAAAATCAATGAAAAATTTAAATGTTATCCAAGTGATTTGAACTTGGGATTCCTTGCCTAAATTTTCATATTGATACATAAGTCATACCTGAACAAAATATCCAAGAATAATTCAAGCTACTTAAATTGAAATAAAGATCTTTGCATATGTACAGGATAGATAAGTTTTGTAGTATATAATCTTAGGAATGTATGAATCACTTAACGAACTATGAATGAATCCCCATGGCTTGTGCGTATAGACTCATAAGACTAGAATACGTTCAAAAGTAAGTGACTTAAGATGTATATAATGAAATGATGAACCCTTGAAGGGTTAAGTATGAGTGTAAGATACACTAAATGTCCAAGTTCATTCGCATAAGATGAGATGAACAACGAAATGAGGAAATGAACAATGAAATGATGAAACCTTAGAAGGGTTAAGTAAGGGTGTGAAACACACGGAATGGCCAAGCATATTTGCATATGATGAAATGAACATTCACGTAATAAGAGGTGAGTAACTATGAAAAACAAAGGTGATAACGATAATAAATATGGTGACAACATGATATGAGGCTAATATAAATGATGAGAGCAATCTCAAATGAGCCTAAGTAAATGGTACCAAAATGTATTCACCTATGAGAGTGAAAGATAATGAAGAGACCAATCTATATGAACACTCTAATGAAAGTATTGAGCTTAACACACTTAATACTAATGATGAGAATAGAAATCATCAATTAAGCTGTGTTTTCCTCATACTAGAAGCCATCTTTCATCACGTATGAGATGAATGCAATGGAACATTATAATGAGCAATGATAGGCTAGCTTTGAGTGGTGATGCCTTCTTTCTAAAACATCATAGGTTCATGTAACTCTCATTAGATGAGACTGTCCGGCTTGCTGGGTATGGGTATCCTTATATCTCCTAGCATTTGAACTTATACAACCAATATTGGGATAAGGCGACGTTAAATTCCAATGTACGCTAGAAAGATATGGGTCACTTTGGCCAGTGATTTCATCAATTTTTTGTTTGAGGGAGAAACTGGATTTCATAATGCTCACATGATCTATGTCGTTTAAATTTACTGTTCCCAATGAATGAATGAGGTCAGCCTCAAATGATGCACATAATAAAACGAATGATACCAATGATGTTAGGATAGGAGAATCAAACGGTGAATTAGATTCAAGTAATGACATTAGGTCATTCTTTGTCATTGCACAATGAACCTAATGAAAGTCTTAAAGTACATCCTAGGTATAGCTAGTTTTTACACTTGCCTATGAATAAAATGAAATGGTGTACGTATGAACGAATGAAGCAGACTCTGTATTTGCTAATGAAGACTCCCTAGTTGAGGTTCCCTCTATTGAGCCCTCATTTCTGGGTTGTCATGATGTTATGTCCATGATTCCAAGGTCTCATGGCATATTAATGAAAGATATTAAAGAAGTTATGTGCTACATGTAAAATGTGTTGTAAGCTATATAATATGTGCTATGTGTAAATGTTATGTGTTTTGTGCAAATGTGAAACATATGATGATGTATGTTATTCTCAGGGAACAACTTCCCTATTCCAAATTTTGAAATATCATTGACTTTCCTAATCCAAATTCGGAAACATTCCTAATCTCAATTATGCAAGTCCACTGACTTGACTTCCAAAACTCATGTAGTTAGGAAAAAGCTATTTTTTCTCATGCATGTCCTTGGTGTGTGTTTGCATATACCCATACTTAGTACAAGTATGTACTAACCATATACAAAATCTATTATTTTAGGCGGCGGAATAGGTAGATAATAGAGCTACAGTATCATTGCTGCAGTTATCTGGACGTTCAACATTTATCAAATTTTGGTACGTCGTTATACTTTCGAGGATATTGTTGTTTTATATTCTAGCTTAGTTTTAGAGTGTAGATAGTGGAGCATGTTCCACTAGTGTTTCCTTGTTGTTTTTGTTCAGACGATGTATTGGTGACATTTTTGCAATTATACACTTAATAAGAATTGAACAATTTTTTCAGTTGCTTATCTCTTAATGTTAGATGGTTGATGGTGAATAGTTACGTATTAATTACAATGTTTTTATAATTATGTTAAGAAACAAAAAGTTTTAATTTTCCACTAAAATTAACCTATGTAAAGTAAGAATGGCGTAAGTAGGCTTGTTTGCGATATCTGAGAGGTCAACAACACCGGTCTCGTCTGGGGTCTAGATTCAAGTCGTGTCAAAGTTTGTATCAGAGCCCTAGGTTAAATTCAGAGGAATATAAGTTCACATCAACCACATTGAGTAGTTTCTATGTCAATGTAGTGAAGTGCACCACAATCCTTGATTAGAGACTGCATAATACGTAGGAAAATTTCCTTTCTTATGATCTTATCCTGATTTTCCTAATGTATGAGTTCTTTGTGTTATGAGCATGTCAGACATCAATCCTTTTTGTTTTTCAGATAAAGAACACTAGGAGACTTAATAGTCATTAAAATCCACCTCAGGCTCAAACTGAATGAGTGGACATGCCTGTTAACCCAGTTGGGTTGACTGATGCTGAGGTGAGGGCATCTCTTGCTCAGATGACACATGCCATTATGATGCTGGCTAAGACTATGAGTGCCCAAGTCAACCGGCAGGATGTTCAGAGAGAGAACCCACTGGTTCGTAGCATGGCTGACAGGCTGAGATATTTCATGAGGATGAACGCTACTATATTCACATTGTCTAAGACATCAGAGGATCCTCAGGATTTTGTGGACGAGGTACAAAAGATTAAGGTGACTATGGGGGCCAGAGATACTTAGAAGGCTGAACTTGCTTCTTATCAGCTAAAGGATGTTGCACAGACTTGGTGCAAGATGTGGCAAGATAGCCCAGTTTTGGGTTGAGTGCCAGTTGATTGGGAGTTGTTCAAGAAAACATTTCTTGAGATATTCTTCCCAAGAGAGATTAGGGAAACCAAAGTTGAGGAGTTCATTAACCTAAAACAAGGCTTTACGAATGTCAAGGAGTATTCCCTGAAGATTGTTAAGTTATCAAGGTATGTTATTTTACTTAGTATTTAATAGCAAGAATGAGAAGAGTAGTGAGCCATGATTAAATTATCTAGGTATACCACCTCCAAGGTTTCAAAAAGCAGGGATGAGATGAGCAGGTTCCTCACGAGAATCATTAGAGACCTAGAGGAGGAGTGTCAGTCTGCGATGCTCCATCATAACATGGAACTCTCAAGGTTAATGGTGCAGGTCCAGCAGGTAGAGGAAAGTCGCAAGAAGAGATGTGTTCGTGATGTTAGGAGGCCTAGGCCTTAATATCATGCAGGACCCAGCCATGGAGGCGACAAAAATAATGTTGGCATTTGTGAGCAGCCTATATTCAAGAAGGGGTAACAGTGTTCTCGAAACTCTAACTCTCAGAGGAGTACGTCACCTAGAAGAGGCAAACCTGAGCCCAAGAAGGGCAATGAATGTGAGATGAAGCGTCATAAGAAGAACTGTGGTAACTGTGGCCAAGCTCACAGCGGAGAGTGAAAACAGGACAGTAATGCCTGCTTTAGTTACGGTAACAATGGGCACATGGTTATTCAATGCCCAAATAAAAGAGGTTAGGCTAGAGGTAGTGCTCACGCTAGGACAAATCTATAGGGTGTAGTGGTAGTCGAGCCTCCTAAGAAGAACATGTTCTATGCCCTGAAACGTCGGGAGGAGCATGAGAAGTTTGCTGATGTTGTCACAGGTATGTTGTAAGTAATCTCAGCTTCAGTTTATGCTTTACCTTATTTAGGGTGTACGCTTTCCTTTGTATATCCTTTACTTTCCCTGACTTTTGAGATATTGCCTGAAATTCTGGATTATCCTATCGTGGTTAGTTAACCTTTAGGAGAAAATGTATGAACTAATAGAGTATACATGGACTGCCCAATAGTTGTAAGAGGCAAGACTATGTCTGAAAATTTTGTTGAGTTACCCATGCATGATTTTTATGTTATTGTTTGCATGGAATGAATTCACAATTGTTATTCTTGCTTTACTTATCGTAGTAGAGTAGTGAGATTTCACTTCCCTAATGAAGAAGAGTTAGTCTTCGAGGGGTACAATTCGAGTCGTCCTAATCCCTTTATTTCAAATCTCAAGGCCAATAAAATGATGTCCTATGGGGTTACAATGTAATCTTGTGAGTGTTAATGATTTAGATCATGACATTCCTTCCATCGACTCAGTACCTATAGTAAATGAGTTCCTAGATGTATTTCTAGAAAATTTTCCTTGGCTCCCTCTCTTTCGAGAGATTGACTTTGGTATTGACATAGAACCCATTAAAAAAACAAATATCAATTCCTCCTTTAAGAATAGCTCCAGCAGAACATAAAGAGTTGAAGCTGCAGTTGAAAGATCACACTAATAAGTGTTTCATTAAGCCAAGCATATACCCTTGGGCACCCCACCGTTGTTTGTAAATAAGAAAGATGGGACCCTTAGAATGTGTATCGATTATCGCCAGCTAAACAAAGTCACTATAGAGAATAAGTATCCACATTCCTGAATAGATGAATTGTTTGAACAACACCAAAGGTCTAGTTTCTTTACGAAAATTGATCTTCGTTCAGGGTACTATCATGATAGGGTTAGGGATGTATATATCCCAAGACAGCCTTTTATACCCGCTATTGTCACTATGTGTTTCTAGTCATGTCATTTGATCTCGTGGACGCATCTGCAACATTTATGCATCTCATGAACAGTGTCTTCCGTGAATACCTTTACTATTTCGTCATAGTATTCATTGATGACATTCTCATCTACTCTAAGACCATGGATGAGAATGATCAACATTTGAGACTTGCCTTGAAGGTACTTAGATTACTTCAGTTGTATGACAAATTCAAAAAGTGTGAATTCTTGCTGAGACAGGGACCTTTCTAGGTCATGTTTTGTCTGAACAAGGTCTAGAGGTGGACCCCAGGAAGACTAAAGTTGTTAAGAACTTGCCAAATTTCCTTACTCCCACTAACATCCATAGCTTTCTGCGATGGGCTTGTTACTACAGCAGGTATGTGGAAAGCTTTTCTTCCATTATTGCTCCACTAACATCTTTGATGATGAAGAAATCCAAGTTTGAATGGACGGAGACTTGTGAGAAGAGTTTCCAGGAATTCAAGGACAGACTCATTTAAGCCCCGGTGCTTTCTCTGCCGAAGTGTGGTGAGAATTAGTCTATGTATTGTGATGCATATAGGGTTTGTTTGGGTTGTGTTCTTATGCAAGCTTGTAAGGTGATAGCCTATGCTTCTAGACAACTCAAGGTTCATGAGAAGAGTTATCCCACTCATGACCTCGACTTGGTAGTTGTGGTGTTTGTACTTAAGTTATGGATGCATTATATGTATGGAGTGCATGTGGACGTGTTTACAGATCATACGAGTCTCCCGTACTTGTTCACATAGAGGTAGTAGAATTTCCGTCAGTAGAGATGGTTAGAGTTGTAGAAGGATTATGACATGAATGTACACTACAATCAAGGTAAGGCTAATGTTGTGGCTGATGCTTTGATCAGGATAAATATGGGGATTACATCCCACGTTGAGGACGAGAAGAAGGAGTTGGAAAAAGAGGTACACAGAATGGCCAGATTGGTGTGCCATTGGTTGACTCTACTAGTGGTAGTGTTTCAGTTCATCCTAGTTCTGAATCATCCTTTGTAGTTGAAGTTAATAAGGGTCAGCATATTTATCCTTTGTTGATGGAGCTGAAGGACTCAATGTTGTTAAAAATGAATGAGTGTTTCATTTTGTAGGTGATGAAATACTTAGGTAACAGGACAGGCTGTGTGTACGAGATGTAAATGATTTGCATACCACGATTGTGGCAGAGGCCTATGGTTCCAGATATTCCATACATCAAGGTTCCACTATGATATATCATGATATTAAGCAGATCTATTGGGGGGATGGAATGAAGAAGAACAATGCAGAATATGTTTCTAAGCGTCCTAATTTTTAGCAGGTTAAGACAGAGCATCTTAAGCCTGGTAGTCTGACTCAGATTATTGAGGTTCCGACTTGGAAGTGGGAAGCCATTAATATGTACTTTGTGGTTGGTGTTCCGAGGGCTAGAAGGCAGCATGACTCCATATGTGTTATTGTGGAAAGGTTGACTAAGTCAGCTCACTTTATCCCTATAAAATTTACCTACTGAGCCGAGGATTACACGAGACTTTATATTGATGAGATTGTATGGTGTCATGGGATTCCTTTGTCTATTTTTTCACATAGAGGAGCTCAGTTTACTTCACATTTCTAGAGATATTTCCTGAAAAGTTTGGGCACGCTGGTAAAGCTTAGTAACACCATTCATCCTCAATGTGATGCGCAGGCAGAGCACACTATTCAGACAATAGAGGATATGTTGAAGTCATGTGTAATTTACTTTAGAGGTAGATAAGATGACCATCTTCCATTGATAGTGTTCTCAGATAATAATAGCTATCACTCCAGCATTGAGATTACACCGAATTTAGGCACCGTATTGTAGGAGATGTAGATCTCTAGTTGGGTGGTTTGAGGTTGGAGAGTCATCCATTTAGGGTCCAGATATCATTCATAAGGTCTTAGAGATGGTCAAATTTATTAGAAACAGGTTGGATACTTCTTACAGCTGGAACAAGTCATACGCAGATAACAAAAAACAGCCCGTAGAATTTGATGTTAGTGACCAGAATTAGTTGAAGATATCACCCATGAAAGGGGTGATGAGATTTGGTAGAAAGGGAAGCTGAGTCCGCAGTATGTTGGGCAATATGAGAACCTACTGCGTGTGGGTGAGGTGGCCTATGAGTTAGCATTGCCTGCGGAGCTAACTTCTGTTCAACCTGTCTTTCATGTGTCTATTTTGATGAATTGCCTAGGTCATCCAGCATCGATTCTAATTGTGGAAGGTTTCTGGGTTGATGAAGACTTGTCTTTTGAGGAGGTACCTGTTGAGATCTTAGACAGATAGGTTAAGGGGTTGAGGAACAAGGAGATTGCCATTGTGAAGGTATTGTCGAGAAACATTCTTGTTGAGGGTTCTATGTGAGAGGCTGAGGCCGACATGAGATCCCTCTACCCTCATATTTTCAGCTATAGAGGATAGGCTCCTTACACTTAGGTCTATTTTTCCTTATCCCTCAAAATTTTAATGGTATTGCTTGACTGTGCAAAGTGATTATGTTATGATCTATTGGCATTACAATGTGTAATGGTAGTGTCATTCCGGGAAAAATGTTTCTAAGGGGGGATAATGTAACAACCCTAAAAAATGAATAACATAAATGCTTAAGGTGTCAAATATATTTCCGATTAGACCCGGGGGACACACGAATTGATATGCGTAGAACCAGACCTCAGAACCCTTACTACGGCCAAGGACACTAACTTGGGAGTTAGTTGAGTTTGGAAAGGTTGGAACCAATCATGTAGGGTTCTCGAAAATGAAGATTTAATCGAAAGGATCTTCACCGGACTTAAAAGAGGAAATTTTACGTTTTGAGGGTCCAAGGGTAAAATGGTCTTTTCAAGGCCAAGGTTAATATTGTAATTACCCTAAGAAATTAATTAATTAATTATTTAATTTAATTAAAGAACCAATTATGGTCGGGTTGACTTGAAATGGTCCATTTCGCAAGGGTTACTCCACCCGAGTTCGAGCCCCAATGGAAGCAACATATTGGTGATTTATATATGCTTTATAATCTGATTTTTTTAAGGGCATAATGGTCCTTCCACTAATCTAATTAAATCATGTTTTTATTTAAATTAATAAGAAGTCCTAGTTTGACTAATTCCGAAGATAAAACTCCTAATATTAGACTACACTCTCAAGTTTCATCATCTCTCTCACGTTGGTTTCTGCCAAAGTAACTAAAAGAATAGAAATAATATTAAGAGTTATTCATACTTGAAGAACTCACATGAAATTTTAAGAAAAACAACGTAATAAAAAATGTTAAGGCAAAGAGAAGTTTTTCGTCAAGTGGTGTGGACGTTGAGTATGCTTGGATTGATTTTGGTTAGGATTTTGGGCAGCAACTTCAAGGTTTGAAAACTCAAATAGGGTATGGGTTCCTTCCCTCATGGTCCAATACCCAAGAGACCACTTAAGATTCAATCATTCAGCCCGAATACTAGGATTGTTTTCCCCTGTTGCATATACCTTTCACTATCTCCCAATGATTTTGTAGGTTGGATATGTTTGCTGGTAGGTTTATGTATGTGTGATGTTTTTGTGTTGAATTTTAATATGTTTATGTACGTGAAATAATGAAAATTACAATCAATGTGCGTTCGATGTTATGTGCAAGTGTGTGAAAGTGTGTGACTTTGGCAAGGGTCTCGGCTTTATGCTCAAAATATTATAAAGTTGTAATTGTTGTTTTATGTGCATAAATCCATGAAAAATAGTGATGTTCATTTAAGGAAATGTGGCTGATTTAGTGACAATATTTTAACCAAATAAACTCATGAAAGATGTGCCTAATTATGTGTTAAAATGGATTATGAAAACGCCCTAAGAACTAACATTAAAAGGTTGATGAAAGGAAGAAAAAAATAATGAATAAATTTCCACCTTGGTGTACCCTAATTTTGTTCAAAAAGAAACTTGGAAATCTGGAAATTTAATACATTTAAAAAAGGTAAGGCCACCAAGATTTGAACCTGTGACTTCACCCTTTGCCTAGTATTCACGAAACAAGAAAAAGAAAAGGGGGCTGGGGGAATAGAAACTGGGTCTGCTGGTTTAGGAAGAAGAGAACAAGGATTAAAATAAATAAATGGGAGGCGTGGGAATCTAACCCACGACCTCCAGGCAATGTGTGAAGAAGAGACATTAAAGAAAACAGAATGGGAGGCGTGGGAATTGAACACACATCCTCAAGGCTGGAAAGGAGAAGACGAAATTAATTGAAGAAATAAAATGAGGTTGTGGGGGTTCGATCGAACAACCTCATTGTCACATGTCTAACTTACTAAATTTTTAATTAAAAATAAAGATAGGTGGCTGTGGGGGTTTGTACCCACAACCTCACAGCCCCTAGCAAAATTAAAATTTAAATAAGGAGGTTCTGGGGTTCGAATTTACAACCTCCCAATTCCCAGCGAAATAAAAGACTAAATAAAAGAGGTTGTTGGGGTTTGATCCCATAACCTCTTGGTTTAGGCAAAATGGGGAAACAAGATGATAATGACAATTAAAAAGGGGTTGTGGGGGTTCGAAACCACAACCCTTCGGCCAACATAAGAGGAAAACAAAGTATTAAACTAAAGATACAATGTTAATGATGGGGTTAAATCTAGGCTCCCAATATCATTGAGATTAAAAGTAATATAAATGAAAAATATAAATGTTATTTTCGTATGGATACACAAGTCATAAGTGAACAAAATATCCAAGAATAATTTCACCTACTTAAATCGAAATGAATATCTTTGCATACATACAGGATATGTAGGTCAGATACAACAAAATTTTAGGAATGTATGAATCACCTAACGAACTATGAATGAAGCCCCATGACTTGTGTGTATAGACTTATTAGTCTAGCATACATTGAAAAGTAAGTTAACCTAAGATGTATGTAATGAAATGATAAACTCTAGAGGACTAAGTATTTGCATAAGATACACTAAATGTCCAAATTCATTGGCATAAGATGAGATGAACAATAAAAAGAGGAAATAAACAATGAAATAATGAAACACTAGAAGGGTTAAGTCAAGGTGTGAAACATACTGAATAGCCAATCAGAATGGCATATGATCAAATAAACATTCACCTAATAAGAGTTGAATAACTATGAAAAGCAAAGGTTCTAATGATAATAAATATGGTTACAAGGTGATATGAGGATAATGTCAATGATGAGAGAAATCTCATATGAGACTAAATTAATGTAACCAAAATGTACTCACCCATGAGAGTGTAAGATTATGAAGAGACCATTCTCTATGAACACTCTATTGAAAGTATTGAGCTTAACATACTTAATAATAATGATGAGATAAGAAATCATCTAATGAGCGATGATGTCGACATACTAGAAGCAAGCTTCCATGACGTATGAGATGAATGTAATAGAACTTTATACTAAGCACTGAGAGCTAGCTATGAGCGGTGATGCCTTCTTATGGAAGGGAGGAGGTTCATCTAACTCTCATGAGATGAGACTGTCCGACTTTCTGGGTATGGGTATCCTTATATATCCTAGTATTTTAACCTATACAGCCAATATAGGGATCTGGCGGAGTTAAATTCCCATGTACGCTAGCATGTTATGGGTCTCTTTGGCTGGTGATTCCACCTCTTTTCGGTGAGGGGGAGACATAGCATTTCATGATGTGCATAGGATCTATGTCGGTTAAAGTTAATGTTACCTATGAATAGATGATGCCATCCTTGAATAATGCACATAATGAAATGAATGATACCAAAGTTGTAAGGATAGGATAATCCATAGGTGAGTTAGATTCAAGTAATGATATAAGGTCATTCTTGGTCAATGCACAACGAACCTAAAGAAACTCTTAAACTACATCCTTTTTTTATAGCTGGTTTTTACATTGGCCTATGAATGAAATGAAATGGAGTACGTATTAATGAACGAAGCAGACTCTGTGTTTGCTAATGAAGACTCCCTAGTTTAGGTCCCATATGTTGTGCCCTCATTTCTGGGATATCTTGATGTTAAGTTTATGATTCGAAGGTGCATGGCATATGAACGAATGATATTAAAGAAGTTATGTTCTACGTGCAAAATGTGTTGTATGCTATATGATATGTGTTGTGTGTAAATGTTATGTGTTATGTGCAAATGTGAAGCGTATGATGATGTATGATATTTTCATGGCATAACATTCCTATTCAAAATATAGAAAGCTCACTGCCTTTCCGAATTCAAATTTTGAAAGCTCATTGACTTTCTTAATCCAAATTTGGAAACTTTCCTAATCTCAATTTAGAAAATCCACTGACTTGACTTCAAAAAATCATGTTGTTAGGAAAGATCTATTCTTTCTCATGCATGTCCTTGGTGTGTGCTTGCATATACCCATACTTACTACAAGTGTGTACTAACCTTATACAAACTCTAGTATTTTAGTTTCAGGCACAGGTTGACGATACAACTACAAGATCATTGTTGCATTTATCCAGACGTTCAACATTCATCCGCTTTTGGTAGGTCCTTATGATTTCGAGGATGCTGTTGTTTTATATTCTATCTAAGTTTTAGAGTTGAGCTAGTGGAGCATGTTCCACTAGCGTTTCTTTCTTGTTTTTATTCAAACTATATATTGGTTCTATTTCGGCAATTATACACTTAATAAGAATTGAACTATTTCTTTCAGTTGCTTATCTCTTAATATTAGATGGTTGATGGTGAACAATAACGTATTACTAAGAATATTTTTATAAGTATGATAAGAAACAAAAAATTTCAAATTTTTCACCAAATTTAACCTATTTAAAGTAAGAATCACATAAGTAGGCTTGTCTGCGACCACCGAGAGGTCAACGACACTGGTATCGTATGGGTTCTAGATTCCAAATGTTATAGAGTTAGCTTAACCGACATAGACCTTGATAGTAGACATGGCATCCCGATATTAACCCTTATCGGGTGAGGGATCCGCACATTCCTAGAATGACATCATTCTTTTAGCTTTAACATGTCTTGCGCAATAGCTACACCTATTCGGGCGTCTAGTTAAAGATAAATAGATTGCTAATAAGTAACTCATTCTTTACTAACGAGGTGTACTCATTTTAAGAGGTACATTGGAATACAACATCTCAAGTCGCTAAGTGTAACCACCTTTTCTTCATATCGTCTTGGTTCCAGAACTAATTTCCTATGGATTCTAAACATTATAAACTATAAGTTAAGTAAGCCTAGTGAATACCATATCTCAACACACGAAAGGCATTCATCCGCTAACCTATCTTAGAAAGCTCATAGGATGTACTGAACATTTCACCTCAACTCATGAAGAATGTTCACCCTAAAACTCCTCTTTAGGAATTAACTTAGATTCATTCATTCATTCAAGTGTAAGTGTGTGCCTATATCTGAGCACACCTTGTACATAAGTTTCATTGAATTTACATTAAACTTCTTTACATGCTTATACATTCATTCATAAAATCACACACTTTACACACTTCATATAATCATATAAGTCCTTTACACATAAACCTTATCATACTTCTCATATCAAGCTTCATAAAACAATTAACAAAAATAACTCCATTTAAGCATATACTCTAGTCTACTTGACATAATAGCTTCAAAAGACCCATTTAACAAATTAACTTTATCGTCATCTTACTTCACATAACAAGACTTAATGGCCTCAATGACCATAAACAAGTAACTTCACATTCATATAATTCTAGTAAATACTCCCACAGAGATGGTGAACCATACCACTCAAGAGCTTTTCAAAATTAAAATGAAACAACATAACCAACTTACACTTTAATAAAATATTTATTCACCAATAACATTTTACTCAATATTTCATCATAATTAATCCCTTTGATTTGTAGATACACCAAAATATCAACCTTAAGAAACAATGACTCAAAGTTTACCAATTCATGCTCATTTAACCCCTTTCATAAGCCAAAATTTGATGAAAATCTTCAACATGATTTCATTGAATTTTTATTTAACAATAAAATCACAAACTAACATTACAAACATCATTGTAAAGTCCTTCAAAACTTTTTTATGCAAGACCCATTCATAGAGTGAAAGATAGAAGAAACTAGGGTTGGAAACCCTTTTTAAAAATTCATTAGAAGGGACTCCTTGAATGAAAGATAGTTCAATGATGAATTCCATACCTCAAATTGAAGAAATACAAATTATTTTTTATGAATAAATGACCACCGACAGACCTCCTAGTTCCTTCTTGACTTCTAGCTTCCATGGTGACTTGAGAGAGTATTCTAAGGGATAGGGGTTTTTGGTTTTAGGAAATGGAGTCTAAAATGAGACCTTAGGATTTGAAAGACCTTAATATATATAATAAACCATAAAATAAACGTCCTAGGGTCATAAGGGACTTGAGTGAATTTACCAAACACCCCAAGCTAAGGCACCCCCAAAAGCTTTTGCAGGCCTCATAGACGACACCTAACCAACAGATCGTCTTTCAATCAATGGACCGTTGGTAGGGTATTGCTGATTTATATTTAGCTACATTTTGAGCCTGACCAACTGACCTTGCTGTTACAAAACGACGGACAAAGATAACATGTCGTTGGTTGACCTACTGGCTGTTGTTTTGGTCACATTAGTGGACATTGCCTAGGCAGTATTTGTCCAAGTCTTGGGCCTTTCTCTATGTGGGATCGTTCCCAGACGTTAAACCCTAAACTAAGTCATCTAGGTCTTAGGAACATCCCATATAAGTTCGATTAAAACAAACATGTAAAACTCACTCAAACACATCAAGACACACAAGTTCTATCTAAGGTACACCTTCCGAACATCATGGACGTTCTTGGACGTTTAACGTACAAACATAACCAAACATCAAACACTGCCTAATAACATCAAAAGAACTAATTTAAAATTAAATTCACTTAAGAAACATTCATGAGGCTCTAGTTCACCGTAGTTCATTTTAGGGTGTTATATAGAATTTAAAGCATTTTTGAGTCACATTACATTAAGCACTTTCACATCACAGTAATCATATTTTCTCTTTTAGGTGAATCCATTATTCTCAATTTCCTTAACCTTCCAAGTCACCTTTTTGTGATACTTAGTGCAATGCATCACCTTAGGACCACATGGAAACCATACATGCAACTACACAAGTCACCACATATTATTAAATAAGAATAGTACATGATAGAAACATTAATCCAAGGCCTTAATTATTTACAGTACGCTACATCACATTGCACATATACTAACTTCACATCACATCAATGCATTTTATGTGTAAGACCCTGAAAATGACCTAAGTTAATTTGATCCTTACTTGTTGTTATATATTTTATAAGGTAATAAATATGTATAAAATATAGTATATAGTAAGTATATAAAATATTAGAGGTGTTGGAAGTCAAACGTCACGGGACGACCAAGACGTTCGACAACTAAGTCACCCAAAATGTCTAAAATGTGGTTCTATGTTTTTATGTGTGTTTCATTATTATTTAAGGTTATAAATTGATTTATTATATATTACTTGTTTAAATATTAGTAATGTTTGGAGTTCAAACGGCCACGAACGTCCAAGGCGTTCAAAAGATATGCCTTGAGTCGACCTTTTACGTCTAGGCAAGTTTCATCAAGTTTTACGTGTTTGTTTTGGATGAAATTCAGGTGAGAGGTGTTAAAATTATATATGATCGTATTTATGTTGTAAACATCTTGGAAATTATCCCTAAGGACCATCTAAGGGTCCTTGAAAAACGACCCCAAATTAGTGTGCATGCTGTCCCAGGTAGACCTTGGCGACGGAGCCGTCAATGGCCCATCGTGGCTGTGACACCATGTCAAAGGGTCCCGTCGTGAGGGAATTAAACAAGGTTGAAGAGATAAAGGTTGGACATCTATTGTAGAAAGGTTTGTGACGCCCCGTCGTGGCTGTGACGGCCCGTCAAGGGCAGGCGTCGCACGCTACTGCTTTTCATGTGCTGGTTGCTGCCAAGTCAAGGGCTGAATTTGTAAATTCACCCCACAACTAAATTAAGTCATGTACAGTTTATTAAGTGTCTTTTGGGTATTTTAATTAAACATATAAAGCGTAATCACATGGAAGACCTCATTCTTCAAAATCATAAACCCAAAACTGGTAGAAAATATTCCAAAACCTCCATAAGTCCAACTTGAAGAGGCAGCTTCTTGAGGGGTTTTTGTGTTGAAATTATTCATAAAAGTGAATAATTATCATACTTAAGGTATGTATTTTTATCTTTTAAACTCTTTTCATAAAGGATCCCAATTCTCAACATGTTTTTCAAATTTTTCCAATGTGAATTGTCCAATTTCCTAATTCTACCATGGATCTTGCATAAATGATTTCTTAACATTGAATTATGATATAATTGATAATTTATTGATTATTTCAATATAAATTACCTATAAACACAAGTAAATTGATGAACCCTAATTTTTTACTATAATTTGGGTTACTTGATATTAAGTTAATATTGTTGAATTGTTATGTAGTTTCTTATGGGCTTTCTAATGATTTTAGAATTGTATTCAATTGTTGTATAATTTATCCTATGTTTTTAAACCTAGACTTAGTTGATACATATTTCATTTGATTTTATGATTATTGCTTGAATTGTTGGTTATGGACTTGGGTGAGGGCCTGTTGATGTTGAATTAGACGATTTAGAATTGAATTGAAGTGTGAATAAGGGAATGAAGGTATGCTGCCCGGATTCCTTTAATTTTGATATTAATTATACTTAGATTATATTGTGATTGATATGGTCCACATTTGAAGACAGTGTTACGTATTTTACTTGCAATTGACTTGGCTTTGTCGGCATTACTTTATACAATATTATGAGCATGGACTAATTTGCAACTACATGAGGTTATGTGGTTATTTGTGTAGATTTTTTATGTGAAGTATGATATTATGTATCTACCTCTTTAGTTATATACTCATATTTGTATTCTTCTACTTATGTTGCCTTTATTAATCATTTTAGACTATGACTTTGACGTTATGATTATAGTGTTAGGTTTAGTCTTGGTTATTTCTATTTCACTATATGTGTCAATGTGAAGTATATTAATGATGTTAGGATGATATATAGGATGACATGAAGATGTTTGGTTGTTTTAAACGTGTTTCTAGAATGACTTGTATTATGTTTTAAAAGAGAAGTATGTGAAGTCGTGTCTAGATTGACTTGAATATTTTTCTTGATGTATATATGATTATGAATATGCGATGTTGTGATTTGAAGTATTAGAGCTCTTAGTATTGAATATATGAAGTACATGTAACTTCAAATGATGATATGAGAATCTATTATGTGAAAACCTTGACTTAAGAGTAAGGTTAAGAATGAATAAAGTGTAAGCCGTAGTGGTATCCTTCAAAGTAAAGGATTGATTGACTTAAGGTTAGTTGGCTTGAACGACATCATTTTAATATTTAGGAATGTCATTATGAGCTTATTTTTGCCATTGTGAGGTAGTCCTAGTGGACCTTCCTTGTTAGGGTAAATGTGATTGGGTTATGAACTAGTTGTGGAACATTTTCATGTGAACCTAATGTATGAATTACTCTTTTAGAACGAAGGCTAGAACCGAGTGAGTATGGTAAGGGATAGTAGTTCTAGGTAAGTATGATACTAGAATACAAAGAAGACCTTTATATTCCTTAACCATGTGCCTACATGGGATGTGTCCAAGTTCTACCATTGGCAAGTAGAACAACCTCATTAGAGTAAGATAGAACTCTGGATTCCATGTCTTGCTATCATTGTATATGTCGGTTATTGCCTATTCATATCATATGGAATAATGAGGAGTTTATGGAGTGTATGTGGTGGTATGGACTCATTCTAGACATTACACAATAGACTTTGAAGGTGTTAAGTGGAGTTCCTAGGTGTTGTTCAAGATCATTATTTGAATTTCCTTTATGTAATGTATGAGTTTTAATGACCTAATGAACTAATGACTTATGTTAAGGAGTATGAAAATAAATGATTACGTAATCTAAAGTTACTTAAGGATTCCTTAGCTAAAGTGTGGAGAGTACATAAGGGATGATCTCTTTATGTCTTATCTTTGGAAGTCTTAAGTATGAATCTAGTAAGGAAAGTTGGTTGATTTTGTGGACATGATCTAAGTCTTAAGTAGTCCTAAATACTATTTAGGTAATTTTTAAGTGGTCACTATGGGTCTTATTTTCTTCGTTTACTTAAGTTGGTATTTTTATATCCTTTGGGAAGAGAATATCATATCATATATTTGTTGGTGATATATGTGAGCATGATTCTATATTACGGAGTCTATTGGATCTCTTAATTGTATGTGTAAGGAATTGTATGGGCGCTAGCTTCACAACTCACTAAAGTGAGACTTGGAATTCAACTTTGGTAGAACAATCTTACCTTGATATTTATGATTTTCTTTAAAAGTATGTATGTGAATAATTAAAGGTAATCTTGAGGTTCGTTTTGAAACATCTAGAGAGGGTGTATGGGCGATCTCTCTTTGTGTGACTTAAATGAATTTTAGGGTGACTTCAAGTGAGGAAATTACATGCTAGAAGTATATTATTTGTTTCTAAATTGATTTATGATGTTTTTACGATTAAAATATGATTTTTAAATGAAAGGATGAATCTTTCAAATAAAGTCCGTTTTCATGATTTTTATGCACAAACCATACTTAGTACATGTGCTTGCACTAATTCCATGCTTTAATCTATATGTATAGTAATTGGTAGGTGAGGAGCTTTGAGAACTGAAAAAAGGACTTTCAAGATCGTTCAAGAGAAGTTGAAGTATGTCCTCACTTGACTCGAGGGCATATATGTGTCTTTTATGTTTCATTCAAAGTATTGTAATACACTAAGTATTTCTATTCTCGTATTTGGATGTACGGGACGTGTCCCAAGTATTCTTTTGTCTTAAGATGTTGAGATTGTAAATTATTATTTCCAATTACTTTTAGTTGGAAGTGATTTTGAAGACTTTATTATGATTTCTGAAAAGTTTTTATTTCGTACTACTTTTCACTATGTATATGCAATGAATGATATGAAAAGGCATGTCTAAGAACTCCGAGAGATCGAAGATGCCATGCCACAATCCAAGCTTTTTCCCTAACTTCTAGGCTGTGGTTTCAGATTGTGAAAATAAGACCTTAATATTATAGTCATTTAGACCAACATAGTGCAAATAAGGACAAGACCATATCACATAGATCTATTAGGATTCATACCATGCACTTTATAACAACAATAAGACAATTTCTACAAAGTCATGCACAAGGAACATATACATAGACACATGCATTAAAACAACTTCCTAAGACTTCCCTCAAGTGTCACCCATGTAATGCATAGTTAAAGTCCCATACCCCCACCTACACTAAGCAACTAACCTTATGTTATCCTCGTTAGTTTGCTTTTATTGTCCATTTTACGTTAGATAAACTATATCCATAACAGAAACTATGGCCATAGGTTCTAAAAATGGAATTTTGTTGCTGTAGAGCTTTACACCATGGAAGTTGTTCTTACCTAGCCAAGGTAGAACTTTAACATATGCTAGCATACTAGTGGATTCACTTGCTAGGTCCTATGTGGCAAGCATATTTTATGGAACTAAGAGATAAACATGACCCTTTACATTCTCATTAGCATTGGAGCCTCATCTCATGAGAAATCATGGTTGAACCTTCCTCAAAGGGAAGCCACAACCTCATGTGGAACCGTAGCTAAATATTCCTCTAAGGGAAGTCAAACCTTATGGGAACCCAATGGTTAATCTTCCTCCAAGGGAAATCAACACTCTATGAGAAACAAGTGGTGAATCTTCCTAATGGGAATCCAACATCTGTCATTGTCATATTTACCTGGTGCTAAGCTAAGTTTCCTTTTTTATTAAAAGAGTTTATTTGTTTATTTGATAAAACATAGGCTTAGGATATTAATTCGTTATATGATTATAGCATATTAAAGAACCTATCTAGTTTAAGGTTACACATGATCACACATTTCACGGCCCCTCTATTTGACTAGATCTTCATACATGTGTGTGTACTTGTATGTGACCGAACCTTTCAGATAACACATAAATGTAACACATGTTCATATATATATCAATGCATAAGTCTATAGGTGTACCTATGAGCAATCCATTCATATAAAAAGTCCAAGACACTATGCACATTCATACTTCATCATATCATCTACTTAATATCGTATCATAGATGTCATATTCATAACAACTTCATACAATCCTACTCATGTCCTTAAAGGACCAAGCTAGAAATTATCCTATCAAGGTATACATGTGCAATGCATAGAAAAAGTCCCATACCGTTTCCCATACTAGTACACCTATCAAGTCATCCTAGTGTATGATATATCACACAACATCATAGAATGGTTAGCTTAGAACAAGACTCATTTATTGAAGACTTACAACATCTTACACTATGATTTAGTATTTATGCACCGATATTAACTTTACATCTAAAATAACGTTAGGACCTCATTCTTGGCAGCAAGTACGTATAACCTTAACATATCCATTTACCTGCTCATGACAATAGCAACACAACCTAGATAATTGTAAGAATAGGAAAAAAGGCATAAACTTCACATTGGGTGATTCATTATCATCACATATTCATAGTATTATTGACTTCAGGCGTTGGTAACATCACATACATATATATTTATAATAAGGTAAACACCATCACCATAAGTGGACAATACCACATAATGACATACAAGACTTCATCGACTAAATTAATATAGAAAAGTAGAGAGAAAGAATGATTCTTATGAGTTCATCAATCCATTGATTATCATCGACAAATACACCTTTTTTGTCATCAATACATTATTGGGATGCATCTAAATATACATAATCATAAAATAAACCATGCACAAGTGTCTACTAGATCATACTACAATATAATACAATACATAACATATACACTAGGAAGTAGAGAGTTATATATCATCAACCAATTTCCCTAATCTTTTTAATCAATCATATTTTATCATTAATATACTTTAAGGGCAGTACAGAAAGAGGTAGAACATCATAGCTTAATCATGCTTCATCTACCCTAAGATATAGATCAGAAAATATACATTACTCAACAAAATTTATACGATATAATAATCTAAATAAATCTTTACCAACTCAATGATTATCTATGCATATTAGATCAATTATGCCTAATTATTAAGAAATTATACATATAGGCATTATCAAAGGACAATTTACCATGATCGAGTCATATAACAACTATTCCAACGTCAAGATCACAAGTTAGTTCTTGATAGGCTAGATCAACTCTAACCGAGACTTATTTACTTTGATCATACAAGATTTCTATCCATGATTCAACCATGATATTTAACTATTGCAATATCTATGATCATTATTATATAATTAAATACCTCATTCATACATAAGAAATGCAATATTATAGTGAACACATAGAAGCAAAGTTTAGTCATGTTCAAATCTTCACATATTTATACAATTGGATCATTCATCATAAATTCACCATCAATATGCATAATCCACAATAGATATAACCAATTAAACGTAGTAAAATTACAAATCCACCAATAACAAGCAATGATAACAATGCCCATGCAACGGCTAAATCGATTTTGCCAAGGGACATTGGTTCATAATGAAATTGGATTGAATGTCACGTTAAAACCAAAACATTATAATTAATTCATCATAATTACGCCTATAAAAAATTTTAGAGAAAAAACCCATGGCTAGATTGAAAGATTGACACATTGATCATGAAATCTCTTTGAAACGTTTGAGATTAACTATCCAAATGGAAAGATAACTAGAGATGAAGGATTAACATACCTAAATGTGTAAGAAGACCTCTAAAACGTGATAAAGAAATCATGGGAATCCTATCTCCAAATTTCATCTTCAACGGATGTTCTACAGAGAATAGTTTTTGAGGAAAAGTATAATTTGAGTGAATTGGTTTTCGGAATGGGTTGATGTCACAACCCAAAACAATACCCTCGAAGTTAGGGTAAATTCTTGGATTGTTACCAGCGTCGTCGACCTCTTCGAGGTCTAAGACAAGCCCTTTTATATCATTCATTGAATATACATAGTGAAAAGTAGTGTGGAATTAAAAACTTTCATAAAACATAATATACTCTTCAAATTATCTTTCATATAAAATTAATAGGAAATACTAAGTCTCAATCTTGTCATCTTCAGACACAAGAATACTTTGGACACAACCCATTCTTCAAAATACGAATATAGAAATACTTAGTCTATTACAATACTTTGTAAAAAACATAAAAGACATTTATGCCCTCGAGTCCATTTAGGACATACTTCAACATTTCTTGAACGATCTTCTCAGTCCAAGTCTTCACTTCTCAAAGCTCCTCACCTACCCATAACTATATATATATATATATACACACTAAAGCATGGAATTAGTACAATCTTATGTACTAAGTATGACTTTATGCCTAAAATTCATGAAAACTTACATTATTGGAAATATGCATCGTTTAATTTAAAAATAATACTTTAATCATAATAACATCATAAATAAATTTAGAAACACATAACATAATAATTATTCAACAATATGAAATTTAGGCATCAGATTACAGTAAGTTCGATTCACTATAACCTCTTTAATAAACAACTTCTAGAATGTATTTTCCTCACTTAAAGTCATCCTAAGATTCACTTAAGTAACACAAAGAGATACGACTCATACACCCTCTCTAGATGTGCCTAAACGATCCTTAGTATTACTTATAATAAATCACATACACACTTAAAGACATCAAACATATCAGCATATAGACACTATGACATTTGCTCATCAAGGCTATCAAAAGACGTACTTAAGTAGGTCAAGAATATAACGTCCATCATTGACCTATTAAAGATTACCTAAATAATCCTTATTACTTTCTAAGTTCGGATCATTTCAACATAATCAACATCTTCCCTAATTAGAGTAATTCTTAAGAGTCATTTAGGTAAGATATGAAATGACCATTCCTATGCCCCTTCATACGTTAACTAGACAACGCTTAAAAAGTCAACATAGGTACTTCTTCCTTTTACATATGCCATAACATAAGTCATTTGTTCATTATGACTCATACATCACATCAAGTACATTAAGATAATAGTTTTCGACACGACCTAGACACTCCACAGAACACCTTAAAAGTCTATTGTCCAATGTCTAGATAGTGTCCCATACCACCAACTAAACTCCACAAACTCCTTTAATGCTAATAGGTATCCATATGATGTGAATAGGCAATAACCGACAAAGACCATGATAGCTAGACATGGAATCCGGAGTTCTATTCTTGAGGTTGTTATACTTTCCATTGATAGAACATCGACACATTCCATGTACGCACATAGTTAAGGAATATTAAGGGAATACTTCATAATCTAGTCTAATACTTAACTAGAACTACTTTCCCTTACCATACTCACTCGGTGCTAGCCTTCATTCTCATAGTGTAATTCTTACATTAGTTCACATAAAAGGGTTCCATAACAAGTTCATTACCCAATTACATTTACCCTACAAGTGAAGGTCCACTAAGTCTACCTCACAATAGCGACTGTAACATAAGAATTTCTAAACATTTAATCATGACATGCTCAAACATCCTTCCTAGTGAAGTCAAAATGATAAATTACACCAGACACATCAAAAAAATATGAAGTCATTTCACAACATTTTAGTTTGTAGCTTAACATTAGCTTTCGTAAACATGCATCATTTAAGGAAAGTCCTACTATTTATAGGAACACACAAGGAAAATTGCTTGACATGCCTTCCCTTTTTAAAAGTGTACCTAAAGTCATGCTTGCCAAACAATACAAGTAACATAATTTTAAAGCGACTCAACATATTTCGTTCTAAACAGGCTCAATTTTTCATTTAAAGGCTAAACCTTACACATCAAAAGTGACTTCAAACATGCTTCTTACCTTAACTCATGAAGTCAAATGCACAACCAGCATATCAAGATTCACAATAAACATGATAAAACCATGAATTTAATCAAAATATTTTTTCAAGTACTTTCGAATCTTCAAAATAGACTCATGATAGTGTTAATAAAGACATACAAAACATATAGAGGTCATGCAATTCTAACATAAATATAAAACTCTTAGCATGTACTAGCTTACTAAGAATTCATTAATTAGTTTTAAGCTCAAGTAAACATAGAAGGATTAGATCGAAATATCTATAAGCTAACTACTAACATAACAATCCCCCCACTTAGGGTAAACCAAATTAAGAGAAACTTAACCCAACCTCAAGAGGATATTAACTTAACAACTTCATTTTCATCACTTAAAAGCGATTGACACTTTAGATAGAATTATAGTAAGTCAACATAGTGACACAAAGGATTTCAAAACCTTATAATTATAGGCAAATTATCCCCCAATTATACAGTTAGGTCATATTTTACAACTACATAAGGATTTGAACAGTACAATAGACTCCAAGGTCATATAACATTAGGGGAAAATAGCTGGAAGACTTAACCATAAGGACTCTTCCTTTTAAATCTACCTTATAGTAAGGTGACTTGTAGGTCAATAAACCCACATCATCACCCTACAAAGATGAGCATATTACACTCAATTCTAGGGGAAGCATCAATTCCATAACATTAAAAGACTCACAACAAAATAAGAATTTAGAAACAAATATACGACTAATCATTCCACAAGTCTCTCATTCTTAATTCCTAATACGAAATCTCCTCTTTAATTTCATTATCATTCTCATATACATCAATTCTTCACAAAGTACTCCAATCCATACAAAAATAATCAAGAAGGTTCACACATAAAAACAAAGGAAACATTTGAAACATCATACAAATATTCTTAGGGCATAAAGCTTCTTTAGGAAGTCACAATGAATTTAAATCTCTAATCATTACATTAGACTTCCATCATGAAAAATCTTATAACACTACACCATACAAAAAGATACTCATTTTAACCATAACATGATTCTCAACATAACATGCTATTTCACATAGGTCTCACATATAGCCACAATGGACATCATATTCACATAATTAATCATTTATCATATTTCAATACATAGTTATAATTGGCTTCACATAATCAAAGCATGCCAAGTTCACCTACACACATATTCATCAAAACATGAAACCAAGATAGGCATCAAAACTCACTATTTCTCCCGCAAGCAAAGAGAAAACATATCATCCAAGCAATCACATGTAAAAGACCCCCGCACAAGAAAACACAAGATAAATATCGTATAGAGTTAAGTTCTATGGCACGATACAAGAATGACAAAGAAGGGAAACTCTATCGTCCTATAGCCTCCTGTACATTTGATGTGTCGCGACACACTACCAATGATAGGAGACTCTACGTGGCAATAATACACTTTTAGAACCTAAAAAAACTTTCATAAACCTCATGCTTTGATACCACATTTGTCACATTTTGGGAGCACCGCTAGAAGTAACATGGCATACTTGACCTCTCGGAGGTCTTATTCAAGCCCATAGTTATCATTCATCACATTCTCAAAGTAAATTTAGCGGAATATTTAAAATTTTTCATAACACATCATATTAAATAAACTTTACCTTATGTATATGTATGTGTGTATATATATATATGTGTGTGTGTGTGTGTACATATAATAATAATAACTACATATTTCGACCTTAAGTCTCTTTTTCATCCTAGACGCAACATCATTAGAGTACAAGAGGCACACAACCCTTATAACATAATACTTAATTATACAACTTATAAGGACTTACAGTAAGTTATACTTTAGGACATCCTTGAACTTATGGATTCCATTCCTTGAGCTTGGAAATCACATATCAAGCTCCTCAATCATATAGACCTCCTTTAAGCATCCATAACCTGCACTTCGTGTAAAAAGTAGTGAAAAATGGATTTAGCACATGAATTCTTTACGTATGAAAACCATGCAAAAACGTTAATTTAAAAGGGACATTTTAAAAAAAATCATACTTCCATGCCTTTTTGAGTAAATCATCATTAAACCTTTATACAGAAGAATATATATGTCATTAACATACTTCATATATAAATCTCCAAACTACAAATATCATATAAGATGGCATATAGAATTTAAGGCATTTTTGAGTTACATTACAGTAAGCACTTTCACATTACAGTGATCTTAATTTCTCTTCACAGTGAATCCTTTCTTTTAGAATTACTTTACCTACCAAGTAACCTTTTAGTGATACATGGTGCTCTGTATAACTTCAAGGCCACGTGGAAACCATACATTAAACTACACAAGTCACCATATATCATTATAGAAGTATCGTATTTATGTATCACTTAAGGGTTTCTTAGAGAAATGAGTTATGATAAAAAGAAAGGTAATGTCTGGTGTGTATTCATTATGCCTCAAAATGTGATAAATGTATTTATGTGTTATTATGATTGGTTTCCATGTGTATGATAATGTATGTTAACTATGTTGTTCCTACTAAATCAAGGTTCATGACCTCTTCTGAAAAGGCATGATGCATGGTCCTTAAACAAATGTCCCTTTTAAAGTATGTTTTTACATGGTTATCATACTTAGTGAATTCTTGTTATAGCACCATTTGTGTTTATCTTTTTACACTGTGTACGTGGTGGTAGCTTAAGGACCTTTCCTCGAATGAAGAACTTAGATAGATAATTCTCAAGGTCAATTGTGTCCTTATGATTCAAGGATCTCTATGTAAAGATGTTATTTAAATTTATGTATAGTTTTAATTATTCATTTATGTTTTTAAGGGTCATATCCCTATTATATTCTCCTGATGCTAAGTCTAAGATGGAAAAACTAGGCTTACTGTCTTTACTATGTACTTATGGTTTTTAAATGAGAAGTGATGGTTTACCATTATGTCGTGCTATGAAGCATTTTATAATTTCTTATATTTATGGTTTTTAAAGGAGAAGTTATGGTTTAGCATTGTGTCGTGCTATGAAGCATTTTAAATTTTCTACTATTTTTATGTTTATGCGATGAAGGTATGATAAGGTCTTCTATAAAACCTCCGAGATGATGAATACACCATTTGTTGTCTAGGCGACTTTCCTAGTTTGTTAACCCACATCCCATATCTCCCCCCTTCTCTCAAAAATAAATCCCCACTTTAATTCTTTTTCCCCCCTGACTCCATAATTCATTTTGGTGTAAGAAGAATATAATTGTAACGACCTATTTAGTCGTTTTGAGCAGCTGATTTTATTTCTGGAAAAATAGGCTAAGGCGACGGACCCCACGACAGACCGTCATGGGCACAATGGACCGTCGCAGGGTCTCGTTTCAAAACACTTAGAAAATATAAAACTGGATACTGAAAATCGACTCTCTGAACTTCGTGACGGAATGGCAGGATGGACCGTCACAGGCATGACGGACCGTCACAGGCATGACGGACCGTCACAGAGCCTTCAATGAAAATCCATTCACTGAACCTTGCGACGACCTGCAGGACGGACCGTCGCAGGCACGACGGGCCATCGCAGTTTACGTAATCTCAGTCTGGGTCGGATTTCTTTACACATTTTAAAGGGGCGTCTTGGACTATTCCTACTATAATTATATATTTCATGGGTTTATATTAATAACTCAATTTCTTCGGGGATAAAAGAGGTAACCTTAAGTTAATTAGTGGGTTATTATTGCCATCTTTTATTTTTAATTATATACTATAGGGTAAAAGAAAGAGGGTTTGAATAAAGAAAATAGAAAGAACAAGAGAGGGAAGGAGAATCGATAGAGAGAGACGAACAAAGAGGAAAAACACAAGGCTTTGGGAAATTCTTTCTTGATCACTACTCTTCGGTGGAGGTAGATTATGGTTTTTATGTTATTCGTAGTAAACTCTTAATAACGAATGATATGTATAGGTAGTATTGTAAACCCTTCTATATGCTCAATTGTATGCTTGCATGAATGTGATTATATGATTGTGATAAAATAAGCATGATGAAGCTAGTGAATCCTAAATCATGAAAGATAACCCTAATCTACTTTGTTAATGATGATGCCTTGGTATAAAAGAAGGCTCGATGAACAAAAGTAGTGAGATTAGGGGATCAGGTGCCACGTTCCGGTACCAGGATAGCATATGAGGATTGGAGTGTCACGTTTCGACACCAGGATAGAATATGGATCGGGTGCCACGTTCCGGTACCAGGATAATATATGAGGATCGGGTTCCGTGTTCCGGTACCAGGATAGCATATGAGGATCGAAGTGTCACGTTCCGAAACCAGGATAGAATATGGATCGGGTGCCACGTTCCAGTACTAGGATAGTATATGAGGATCGGGTGCCATGTTCCGCTACCAGGATAGTATATGAGGATCGGAGTGTCACGTTCCGACACCAGGGTAGTATATGTATCGGGTGCCACGTTCCGGTACCAGGATAGAATATGAATCGGGTGTCACGTTCCGACACCAGGATAGAATATGGATCGGGTGTGACGTTCCAACACCAGGATAGAATGAGGATCGGAGTGTCACGTTCCGACACCATGATAGTATATTGAGGAGCGGAGTGTCACATACCGACACAACGGGAAAAAAGATAATGAATCTTGAAAGATGTTAATATATTCAATCTAATAAACCGAATTCCCAAATGAGTATGATGAGGAGGCGTGAGTCCTCATTGATGTGCTTGGTGTTGTAACCAAGGGTTATGGTAACTGTAAATGCTGCATGCTAAGGATATTAGTTGATTTTATGATATTGCTTAATATATACTGTTTTCTATTTTGAGTTGGCCGATGATATCTACTCAGTACCCGTGTTTGTACTGACCCCCTACTTTTATGTTTTCTTCTTTGTTATTTGTTGAGTGCAGCAAACGTGTCATCGTCTTCAATTCAGCAGTAATTCTAGCCAGTCTTCATCACACCGGATCTTAAGGGTGAGCTAATGCTTCTAGCTTTGACTGGATCTTCCTCTTCATGTCTTGATGCCTTGAAATTCCGGCATGGACTAGCTTTTATGTATTTTTAGCTTCTTAGAATACACTTAGTTTAGTAATTTGATCATAGATGTTCTTGTGGTGATGACTTCTAGATTTTAGGGATAATAATAGTTATTGAATTGGTTTTTATTAATGAGTTTAAGACTTCTGCATTATTTTATGATGATATTACATTGAAATGTTAAGGTTTAGATTGGTTAGTTCGCTCACATAGGAGGGTAAGTGTGGGTGCCTGTCGCGGCCCGGATTTGGGTCGTGACAAACTTGGTATCAGTGTATTAGGTTCGTTGGTCTCATCACACAAGAACGAGTCTAGTAGAGTCTTGCGGAATGGTAGGGGGACGCCTTTACTTTTCTTTGAGAGGCTATAAGACTTTAGGAAAATTCCATTCTTTCTTTCTTTCGTGCTATCACTTGGGTCAAATTGGTATCTAGGTGATACAAATTGGTATCTGACCATCTTCACTCTATTTCGCAGATGGTTAGAACTAGAGCAACAACCGCGCCAACATCAACATCGCGAAGACAAGAAGCATCTGAGCCAACCACTGGGGTTGTAGCTCGAGGAAGAGTAGCGGCAAGAGGTCGTGGGAGGACGTCCAATAGAGGAAGGGGACGAGCACCTAGCCCATCTGATACTAGGGCGGTGACTCCTCCACCGACTGAAGAAGTAGTAAGAGAAGGGGAGGATGGGGAAAATGAACAAGTGCAGAATGAGGGATTTCCACCCCAGCCTACCCCAGAGATGATAAATCAGGTGCTTGCTTATCTCAGCGGGTTATCTGATCAATGCCAAACACCTCCAGTGTTTTCTGCACCAGCACCTCAGGCTCCGGAGGTACAACATGCGGCTACTGTGGCTCCCCACATGGATGCCTCATTGGAAATAGGCACATTTCCTCGTCTGACTACAGGGTCTATAATGACAAATGCTCAGCATGAACTTTTTAGTAAGTTCTTGAAATTGAAACCTCCAGTCTTTAAGGGTGCTGAATCTGAGGATGCCTACGATTTTCTGGTTCACTGTCATGAGCTACTACACAAGATGGGTATAGTAGAACGGTTTGGTGTTGAGTTTGTGACTTATCAGTTTCAAGGGAACGCCAAAATGTGGTGGCGGTCACATGTTGAGTGTCAACCAACAGAGGCACCACCTATGACTTGGGCGTCATTCTTTAGCTTGTTTATGGAGAAGTATATCCCCGGACTTTGAGAGATAGGAAAAGGGATGAGTTTTTGAGCCTAGAGCAAGGTAGGATGTTGGTTACTGCATATGAGGCTAAGTTTCGTGCATTATCCCGGTATGCCACCCAACTATGTTTCAGTCCACAAGAGAGGATTCGCCGTTTTGTGAAGGGGTTGAGATCAGAGTTGCGGATTTCAGCCTTACAGGTAGCGGCTAGAGCAAAATCTTTTCAAGAAATGGTAGACTTCGTAATAGAGGTAGAGGGAGTGAAGCCAGATGACTTCACCATGGCAACTACATCAAAAAGGTTTCGAAAGAGAGGTTAGTTTAATGGTTCTTACTATAGAGGACAAGGTTCCGGAGGTTACTCAGTCCGACCAATTCAGTCTTCACTATAGACTGTAGTCGGGGGTCCACCCCAGACCGGTCAACACTTCTCTGAGAGACCTATGCATGAACCTAAAGAGTGCTATGGATGTGGGGAGATTGGACATATTAAGAGATATTGTCCAAAACAGAGTTACAGACCTCCAAATGTTAGAGGTAGAGGTGGTTATGGAAGAGGTCGTCATTTTAGAGGACGCAGTGGTTGAGGTAATGGTGGTCACCAAAACGGTCGGGGTGATGGTAAAACTAGAGCCACTACATCACAACATGGTAGGGGCAACGGACAGACGGGTGAGAGGGCCCATTGCTACGCTTTCCCTGGGAGATCGGAGGCGGAGACATCTGATGTTGTCATCAAAGGTAATCTTCTGGTTTGTGATTCCATGGCTTCTTTATTGTTTGATCTTGGATCCACATTTTCTTATGTATCTTCCTCTTTTGCTAATGGTCTAAATTTACATTGTGAATTACTTGATATGCCTATTCGTGTTTCTACTCCGGTGGGTGAGTCTGTGGTAGTTGAAAAGGTATATAGGTCTTGTTTGGTGAACTTTGTGGGGAGCAACACTTATGCAGATTTGGTTAACTTAGAAATGGATGATTTTGATGTAATTCTGGGTATGACTTGGCTTTCTCCGAATTTTGCGATCTTGGATTGTAATGCTAAAACTGTGACGTTAGCCAAGCCTGGGAATATTCCGTTAGTTTGGGAGGGTGACTACACTTCCAATCCGGTGCGTATCATCTCCTTTCTTCGTGCTAAGAAAATGGTTAGTAAAGGGTGTTTAGCTTTCTTGGCACATCTCAAGGATGACACTACCCAAGTACCTTTGATTGAGTCGGTTTCGGTGGTCCGTGAGTTTCTGGATGTGTTCCCTGCAGATCTTCCTGGTATGCCACCAGATAGGGATATTGACTTCTGTATTGATCTTGAACCGGGTACTCGCCCCATTTCTATACCCCCTTATACAGTGGCTCCCGCGGATTTAAGAGAGTTAAAGGCCCAACTTCAAGAGTTGTTGAACAAGGGCTTCATTAGACCAAGTACATCTCCTTGGGGTGCTCCGGTTTTGTTTGTAAAGAAGAAGGATGGGAGCTTTCGGATGTGCATAGACTACCGGCAGTTGAAGAAGGTAATCATAAAGAACAAGTATCCTCTTCCTCGCATTGATGACTTGTTCGATCAGTTACAAGGTGGTTGTGTCTTCTCAAAGATTGACTTGAGATCCGGTTATCATCAATTGAAAATACGGGCAACAGATGTGCCAAAGACCGCTTTTAGAACCAGGTATGGCCATTACGAATTTGTAGTGATGTCTTTTGGTCTTACGAATGCCCTACTGCGTTCATGAGTTTGATGAACGGGATTTTTAAGCCATATTTGGATCTCTTTGTGATCGTATTTATTGATGACATACTGATATACTCTAAAAGTAAGGAGGAACATGAGGAGCATTTGAGAATGGTATTGGAAATGTTGAGGGAGAAAAAGCTTTATGCCAAGTTCTCTAAGTGTGAGTTTTGGCTAGATGCAGTGTCCTTCTTGGGGCACGTGGTTTCTAAGGATGGAGTGATGGTGGATCCTTCTAAGATTGAGACAGTGAAGAATTTGGTAAGACCTACTAATGTGTCAGAAATAAAGAGCTTTGTTGGGTTAGCTAGCTACTACCGCCGATTCGTCAAGGGATTCTCTTCTATTGCTTCCCAACTGACGAACTTGACTAAGCAAAATGTTCCATTTGTATGGTCGGATGAATGTGAAGAAAGCTTTCAAAAGCTCAAGACCTTGTTGACTACCGCACCAATCCTTACCTTGCCAGTGGAAGGTAAGAATTTCATTGTCTTTTGTGATGCATCCTATTCGGGTTTAGGTGCAGTGCTAATGCAAGATAAGAATGTGATTGCTTATGCTTCAAGACAATTAAAAGTGCATGAACGTAACTATCCTACTCATGATTTGGAATTGGCCGCGGTAGTGTTTGCATTAAAGCAATGGAGACACTATTTATATGGGGTTAAGTGTGAGGTCTCTACGGATCATCGTAGCCTACAGTATTTCTTTACTCAGAAAGATTTGAACTTGAGACAGAGGAGATGGATGGAACTACTGAAGGACTACGACATCACTATTTTATATCATCCGGGGAAGGCGAATGTTGTAGCGGATGCTTTAAGTAGAAAGGCGGGAAGCATGGGAAGTCTAGCTCACTTGCAAGCTTCTAGACGCCCATTGGCTAGAGAAGTTCAGATTCTTGCTAACGACCTTACGAGATTAGAAGTAAATGAGAAGGGAGGATTTTTAGCTTGTGTGGACGCAAGATCTTCCTTCCTAGACAAGATTAAGGGAAAGCAGTTTAATGATGAAAAATTGATCCAAATCCGAGATAAAGTGTTGCAAGGAGAGGCTAAAGAAGCGATAATCGATGAGGAAGGTGTTTTGAGGATTAAGGGAAGGGTATGTGTACCCCGCGTCGATGATTTGATCAACACTATTCTGACACAGGCTCATAGTTCAAAGTATTTGATACATCCGGGTGCAGCCAAGATGTATCGTGACCTAAAGAAACACTTTTGGTGGAGTAGAATGAAGCGTGATATTGTGGATTTTATTGCCAAATGTCCAAACTGTCAACAAGTAAAGTATGACACCAAAGGCCCGGAGGAACACCTCAGAGAATACCCATTCCTGAATGGAAGTTGGAAAGGATTGCAATGGATTTCGTGGTTGGTCTTCCAAAGACATTGGGAATGTTTGATTCTATTTGGGTAATTGTTGATAGGTTAACTAAGTCTGCTCACTTCATTCCGGTCAAGGTGACTTACAATGCAGAGAAGTTAGCCAAACATTACATCTCGGAAGTGGTGCGATTGCATGGGGTTCCACTCTCCATTATATCAGATAGAGGTACGCAGTTTACTTCTATGTTTTGGAAAATGATGCACGCGGAATTGGGTACTAGGTTTGACCTTAGTACTGCTTTCCACCCTTAGACTGATGGTCAGTCTGAGCGAACGATTCAAGTGTTGGAGGATATGCTTCGTGCATGTGTGATAGAATTTGGTGGTCAGTGGGATAGCTTCTTACCCTTGGCAGAGTTCTCCTACAATAATAGCGATCACTCAAGCATTGATATGGCCCCATTTGAGGCACTATACGGGAGAAGATGTAGGTCTCCCATTGGGTGGTTTGATGCATTTGAAGTCAGACCTTGGGGTACTGACCTTCTGAGGGAATCGTTAGATAAAGTGAGATCTATTCAAGAAAAGCTTCAATCGGCGCAAAGTAGGCAAAAAGAATATGCAGATCGAAAGGTTAGAGACTTAGAGTTCATGGAGGGTGAACAAGTCTTGTTGAAAGTTTCGCCAATGAAAGGGGTGATGTGGTTTGGTAAAAGAGCCAAGCTAAGCCCAAGGTACATTGGTCCCTTTGAAGTACTTAAGCGAGTAGGGGAGGTGGCTTACGAGTTAGCCTTGCCTCCAGGGCTGTCCGGAGTACATCCGGTATTCCATGTGTCGATGTTGAAAAGATACCATGGGGATGGAAACTATATTATTCGTTGGGATTCAGTCTTGCTTGATGAGAACTTGTCTTATGAGGAGGAGCCTGTTTCCATTCTAGATAGAGAAATTTGCAAGTTGAGATCAAGGGAGATTGCATCCATCAAAGTTCAATGGAAGAATCGACCCGTTGAAGAAGCCACTTGGGAGAAGGAGGCAGATATGCGCGAATGATACCCACATCGGTTTACAGATTCAGGTACTCCTTTTCGCCCTTGTTTTCCTTCTTGTGATCGTTCGGGGAAAAACGATGGGTAAATTGGTATCTATTGTAAAGACCTATTTAGTCATTTTGAGCAGCAGATTTTATTTCTGGAAAAACAGGCTGAGGCGACGGACCCCACGACGGACTGTCATGGGCACGACGGACCGTCGCAGGGTCTCATTTCAAAACACTTAGAAAATCTGAAATTGGGTACTGAAAATCGACTCTCTGAACTTCGTAATGGAATGGCAGGACGGACCGTCACAGGCGTGACGGACCTTCACAGAGCCTTCAGAGAAAATCCATTCTCTGAACCTTGTGACGACCTGCAGGACGGACCGTCGCAGGCACGACGCTTTAAAGGGGCGTCTTGGACTATTCCTGCTATAATTATATATTTCGTGGGTTTATATTAATAACTCAATTTCTTGGGGGATAAAAGAGGTAACCTTAAGTTAATTAGTGGGTTATTATTGCCATCTTTATTCTTAATTATATACTAATTAGGGTAAAAGAAAGAGAGTTTGAATAAAGAAAATAGAAAGAACAAGAGAGGGAAGGAGAATCGATAGAGAGAGACGAACGAAGAGAAAAAACACAAGGCTTTGGGAAATTCATGCTTGATCACTACTCTTCGGTGGAGGTAGGTTATGGTTTTTATGCTATTCGTAGTAAAAACGAATGATATGTATGGGTAGTATTGTAAACCCTTCTATATGCTCAATTGTATGCTTGCATGAATGTGATTATATGATTGTGATAAAATAAGCATGATGAAGCTATTGAATCCTTAATCTTGAAACATAACCCTAATCTACTTTGTTAATGATGATGCTTTGTTATAAAAGAAGGCTTGATGAAGGAAAGTAGTGGGATTAGTGGATCGGGTGCCACGTTTCGGTACCAAGATAGCATATGAGGATAGGAGTGTCACGTTCCGACACCAGGATAGAATATGGATCGGGTGCCACGTTCCGGTACCAGGATAGTATATGAGGATCGGGTGCCACGTTCCGGTACCAGGATAGCATATGAGGATCAGAATGTCATGTTCTGACACCAGAATAGAATATGGATCGGGTGCCACGTTCTGGTACCAGGATAGTATATGAGGATCGGGTTCCACGTTCTGGTACCAGGATAGTATATGAGGATCGGAGTGTCACGTTCCTACACCAGGATAGTGTATGGATGGGGTGCCACATTCCGGTACCAGGATAGAATATGGATCGGGTGTCACGTTGCGACACCAAGATAGAATATTGATCGGGTGTCACGTTTCGACATAAGGATAGAATGGAGATCGGAGTGTCACGTTCCGACACAAGGATAGTATATTGAGGAGCAGAGTGTCACGTACCGACACGGGGGGAATAAAGATAATGAATCTTGAAAGATGTGAATATATTCAATCTAATGAACCGAATTCCCGAATGAGTATGATGAGGAGGCGTGAGTCCTCATTGATGTGCTTGGTGTTGTAACCAAGGGTTATGGTAACTGTAAATGCTGCATGCTAAGGATGTTAGTTGATTTTATGATATTGCTTAATATATACTGTTTTCTATTTTGAGTTGGCCGATGATATCTACTCAGTACCCGTGTTTGTATTGACCCCCTACTTTTATGTTTTCTTCTTTGTTAGTTGTGGAGTGCAGCAAACTTGCCGTCGTCTTCAACTCAGCAGTAATTCTAGCCAGTCTTCGTCACACCGGATCTTCAGGGTGAGCTAATGCTTCTAGCTTGGACTGGATCTTCCTCTTCATGTCTTGATGCCTAGAAGTTCCGGCATGGACTAGCTTTTATGTATTTTTAGCTTCTTAGAATACTCTTAGTTTAGTAATTTGATCATAGATGTTTTTGTGGTGATGACTTCCAGATTTTGGGGATAATAATAGTTATTGAATTGGTTTTTATTAATGAGTTTAAGTCTTCCGCATTATTTTATGATGATATTACATTGAAATGTTAAGGTTTAGATTGGTTGGTTCCTCACATAGGAGGGAAAGTGTGGGTGTCAGTCGCGGCCCGGATTTGGGTCCTGACAAATTAGGTCATTGATTTTATTGCAACTTATACTCATCATATGTGTTTTGAGTTAGTGATCTTAGGTTTCCGTTTGTTAAGATTAAAAAATTTAGTGTAAGTGAAACCATAAATATTATTAACTACCATATTATATCAATAAAAATAATGCGTAGGAAATGTTTATTTGTGTATTAAATTGTTACAAGTTGTGAAATCTGCACAAAGATGACCAACCCATGGATTATAGCTCACCCTGCGTGTTATGTTCAACGAGTACTCCTAGATGTTTCACGACATACTTGACCTCTCTAAGGTATTGTACAAGCCTCTAAACATTCATTCATTACAGAGGTATGAAAAGAAGTGCGGAATTAATAATTTTCACAACAAAACAAATAAGAAACACAATCATGAAAGGGACAAAGTCTCATCATGACAAACAAACATAGACACGTCTGAACATCATAGGGTCACAGTCCTTTACGTTGACATTAAAATACAATGTCTTTAATAATGTCTTAAAAGAAAGAAATAAAAAGAGACATAGTTCATGTCCTCGAACATATGAGTACATATCAATTTTGACAGAAATCTAATTCCCAAGCTTCACTTTTACAGGAACCTTCACTTGCTTCAACCTATACTTTTAGAAATATAGAAGAATATAGAGTTTCTACATACATTTTACTAAGTATGTCACTAAGAAAAATCATGCTTTAAAAAAGTCATTGTAGTTATAACATACTTTTTATGCTATTTTAGTAAAACTTCATGAATCAAGTGTACAGAATATCATATAAGCATCGTTAACATACAAGGTAATACTTCCATAATTCTCAAAACTTAGTCACATTCATGAAGTAACCCATTTAAAATTTATACCTTTCTAATCAAATGTTATCCAAAGACTCACCTAGGTAAGACATGAAGAGACCGCTCATACATCCTCTTCAATACACACCTATGTGATCCATAAGACAACCAAGGATACAGATTCTTCAACTTAACTGAACAAGTTAACATTTCCTTACTGGATATACTAGAGGAACCAAAAATGCATTTAACCATTTCAAATTAAGACCATCCTCCAAGAAAACCACCCAACTTATTCTTGTGCGATGTGAAAGTAGAGTCCCATACTACTACTCCAACCTTAGTGCCCCTTGATAATCAATCTAGATTTTGAACGTCACATCCAATCATTTACTTAGACTTTATCAACATTATACACAATATCGACATGCTTTATCAAAATAAAACATAAACTTAATATAATTCCTTACCATCATATCGTAACCCATTCATACATTTTCATACAAGAAAACACAAACACACCCAAGTGTCTACGTTTGCAAAGGATAGATTGCACACCATTCAACCACCTACCCTTAGTAGTACACCTTTAGGAAGACCTACTTAATTACATTCATTTGTGGGGTCTAGTTTTAACCGGCAATTACCCTGAGAGCTTAACATTGAATTCCTGTATTCACCACTATTGAATAAGGGATCTAAACATACCTAAGGTAGTGTCATTCTTTTACCCTTTACATGGATCACCAATAGCTAGCAGGAACATAGTTAGGGTGATAATGAGAGTTCTTATTAGTACTACATCTCTAACAAAGAGAACTCATCTCAAGAGGTACATTGGATACAACATCTCTAATCATGAAGAGTTTACTCCTATCACGACCCTAAAGTACCCCCTAGAAGATAAGGAAACCCTTAGTAGGAACAATTGCGTACTTGACCCTTCGGAGGTCTTTTACTAGTCTACTATCTAGGATTCAACGCGTAAGACTTAAAAAGTAGTTTGGAATTAAAAATTTCATGAAAATAATAAGAACACGGAAAATTTTTTATAAAACACTCAGAGTTGTCTTATCGTGACAAGAAAACCTAAAGACATACCTTAAATATTTTAGGAACACGACCCTTTACATTAAAAGAAGAATACACAATAAGTCTTATACAAAAACTATAATAATAAAGACTATGCCTTCGAATATATTAGGACATACTTAGTCTTGACAGAGTCGATCCCCAATATTTGCTTCTAATCTTCAACTTGCCTCCAACTTATACTTATAGAGTATAGAAAAGTATGCGTTACTCAAAACATTATACTAAGTATGGCATTATGCAAAACATGCAAAACGGGACATTTTTCTACAAATAAGCTTTCATGGAAAATAATAAAAATCCATCATCTATATAGAATTAAAATATCATGTAAATCATCATTTAGCACATAAAATAGAACTTTCATAATTTTAGCACAAAGGACAACTTTACCATGAAATGAAGAAAACATTATAGTGCTCGCATTTCATTTCAACTCATAGTAAACTCATTTCCTTTGACGTTTTTGTAACCAAAGTTATCCTAAGACTTACTAAGTAACACATGAAAGAACCGCCCATACAATCCCTTCTATGCACACCTATGTGATCCTTAAGGCTACCCATTATAGGCTTACTTCGCACGGGTAATAATTCCACACACCTATAACTAAACATTAAAGAAAAATTCTTAGATTTATGGACTTGAAATAAGTACCCTTACTCAATTGGACTTATTTCAAGTTAAACAGAGTGCATGTGGGAGTGGCATCTAATAATACTACTCCCACAACGTGCTCCTTAAGGATTACATAAACTTAGGCACACCATATTCATATCATTCATAAACTTCATCATACAAGACAAGGCTTTAACATGCTTTCATAGCATTCGACATTAAGTTAAATCACTCATTTACATCACATAAGAACTAATTCCTTCATTTCATATAAGGTGATAACAAGAGTCCCCATTCAAATGCCTAATTGTAGAATAAATAGATAGTGTCTCATAACACCATTATCCTTATATAGTACACTCTTTCAAAGACTTAGTTCATTACATTGTGTTGTGGGTGATAGTTTAACAAACATAGACCATGAGATCTAGACATGGAATACAATTACTAACCCACTCATATGTGGGATCCCGACATCCCGAAAGTAGGGTCATTCTTGAGCCTTTACATGGGGTTTAAAATAACTCCACCCATGCGGGTGCATAGTTAAGGGATAAGGAGATTGTTACTAACTCATTCTCTACTAATGAGGAGTAGTCATCTCGAGGTGTACATTGAGTAAAACATCTCCACTCACAATGTGTACCCACCCCTTCTTCAAATCCTCTCTGTCTTAAGCATAACTCCTCCATGGAGTCTTAAAAATTCATTTACCTATGTTAACGAATAACTATTTAGCACCACATCTCAACTCACCAAGGGTAGTTATCCCTAGAGGTCACTTTTAGATACCACATCTCTACTCAGGAAGGGTATACAACCTCCAACATATCTTGGAAAGATCTTTGGAATAGTGAGGTTGCTACTAAACACTTCATCTCAACTCACAAAGAGTGATCAACCCAAAATCCCCCTTTTCAATCATTCAATCTTTTAGGAAAAGTAGGGAATGGTCTAGAAACTTCATCTCTACTCACGAAGAGTGTCAACCTTACAATTTCACATTCACATTCAGTAAATTCATTCTTTCATTAAAAGTGTGTTATTGAGTGTGTACATGTAGTCACACCTTTCACATAAACAACACTATCATAACTTGACTTCTAGATATGCTTGAACATTCATTTATCATCATTTACACACTATCATGTTTCACAAACTATCATACTTCACATATTTGCATACTTCACACATCATCATACTTCAAATACACATGTACTTCCTATAGACATGATATCTTCAACTTGAATCTTTACAATTTCATAACAGTACCACATGCATATTATTCAAATCATAACTTCAATTCACATGCTATGGATCAAAGACCATACTCAGAATACACATATTCATACATGTAACCATATATTTCGCATAAACACCGCCAAAAAAGGTGGACTATACCACTCAAGAGTATTTCATCATAAGAGCTAACCAATATAACCAACTTAGAATTCATCAAAGATTTCATCACCCATTCATAATTTCCCCAATAATTTATCATAAAAACAGCCCTTAGCAATACAACTCAAACATTTATAACATTATAAAGATATTTACATTTAACCCACTTCATGAGGTAAAAGATTATAATAAGCATAAACATTGTTTCATTGAAGTTTTAACATTATAATAATAATATAACGCTAAAAAAATTTCATTTTAATATATAAAATGTTTTCATACAAAGCCCATACTTGGAGCCAATGATTGAAGAAGTTAGAATTTTAAACTATTTTGAAATAAAATTGAAGTGATTCCTTGAATGAAAGAAAGTTCAAGGATGAAATATCATACCTCACTATGAATAAACCCACCAATTTGGACGTAGAAAAAAATTTAGCACCTTAACTTGTAGCCCTTTCTTGAGTTCTAGAATCAAAGAGTTTTGGAAAGTCTTTCTCGAGGGAGGTCTTTTGGGTGTTTGAAAATGAAGTCTACAATAAGGTATAGGACTTTAAAGTAACTTATAATAGACTAAAGACCCTAAAACAATCATCTATGCTTCATAAAAGACATGGTGTGAATTTACCAAACACTACAAGCCTTGGAAGAATTTTAACAGCTTTTGCAAGCAGCACCTACAACAACCAAACGACATACCATCACCTTGTCAACACCCCTTAGATGATGTCCGTCATTTGGTTCTGAGCCTCTACATTTGCAGGACTTTCAGAACATGCACATTAAATTGACTCCCATTTTTGACGAGTCGTCATTTGAACAACGATCCATCCCTTGTAGTCGTCGTTTGCCACTACTTTTGTAGCATTCTTCCATGAGATGGGGTCCTCTTTTGTGACCACTAGTGGGTACTAGGTGGAGTAGTATACGTACGTGAAACCCATATACGTAGTTATTTTAATCAAAATAAACATGTAAAACATTCCAAAACATGCCAAGACAAAGAAACACATTACAAGGCACATCTTTCGAACGTCATCAACATTCTTGGGAGTTTGAGCTCCAAAGATCACAAAACTTCATACACTTAATATTAAAATAATTATAAAATATTTAAGGAACTTGAAATCTTTTGAGACACATTATTGTCTCTAGTTAAACCTATTTCATTTTTGGGGTGTTACATTCCCCCTAAGTTGGATCAGCATTCGTCCTCAAATTACACTAAAATCTTTCAAGGACATCAAGGACTCAACTAGAAGAACATCACACAATAAATCAAGGTCATACACTTCATAGTAAATACACTAAACATACAAAGAACATCAACTATACATATTTTTAGTCACTCTAAGCAGCATATCAATATGGAATAATTTTCCACAATTTAAAATGCACAGGTGCTTAATCATTTTAAAATCATTTATGGAGGAACTACCTTTTCCAACATTAAATATGATTATATACATCATTCATACATACATTTAATCCATTATTCATAAAATTACAATTTTTTTAATTTTAACTACATTGTAGTGAATACAAAAACCTTTATAATGAAGCATGCTTAAGATTCAATAATTCATATTTAAAGCCATTTTAACATGAAGGCATGACAATATGAAAGAAAATATCATACAAACTCATATAACAACATAAACATAATTTCATAAAAAGCACAATGCAAGGAGAATAATGAAATTCCTTTTTTAACTATACCCCTAAAAACCATACAACATGATACTATGATATTCTAACTCTCAATCTTGAATAAGAATATGGATATCAACTACCTTTCTACTCAACTCATACTCCCCTACTTAGGTCAAACTCAAGACTCACCGGGGTCATCACTCTGGATAAGCTCCTTCACACTTTCTCATTACTTCATGTTAGGATCCTTACTAAAAATATTCAAGATCTCATACCTCATAATCCCTCTATACCTCTCATATGGTGGGAACTCATACTAACTTAACTCATGTACATCAAGATTAACCTTTAATCTCACTAGTTAAGCATCAAACCCTCCTATTAGGGTTCAAGCTTAGTCAAATGCTTTTAGATATTACCTCATTCGACTCTTAGGCGCCACATAACTCAATTCATGAAGAAAACCCCCTCCTTCTCTTTCCACCCACTAAGGTAGATCATTTGTAAACAACCAAATTTACTATATAGAGACCACCATTTTCTAGGTAACCATACTATCTTTTCTCCTTAGAGTAATCCTCCACAAGAACTTCAATCTACTCATTCGGAAAATTATGAAACATTATCAACACAAGAGGGAAACCGTAGTTTTCTATCATCAAAAAACCTAGCTTACAACATAACTCACTATACCCCAAAAGGACTTCATTAACCATTATTACTCTTTTCATTCAAGAACTACATGACTATTCAACATAACATCATAATACCTCTAATATCATAAAAACACACAGCCATAAATTTCATCATATCACAATCTTCAAAATATACCTTCTCATACACTGACCTAGTCACAAAACCACATAAGCAGCTCACCTTTTCTCCCTTAAACCTTTTAAAATCACCCCTTCAAAGAAATCATATCTAAAAGACCACCAGAAAATATGAATGAGAGAGATCATATTGACTTAAGATCTATGGAACAACACGAGGGTAATGATTAAAGTGAAACTTTATTGTCCTATAGCCCTCGCTCATAGATGTGTTACAACTTACACCGACGAACAAGACTCTACTAGACGTGGCTTGTGAGTCTTTAGACCCTAAACTATTTCTCATAACCTTAGGCTCTTATACCGAGCTTGTCATGAACCGAAAGTACCCTTAAAAGATAGGTCAACTTGCTTACTTGACCCTTCATGGATCTGGTACTAGCCTGCTAACTATCATATATCGCATAATACATGAAAAGTGGTGCACAACTACAAATTTTCATGGTATTAGTAATAATCACGAAGTGTTTTTTATATAACACTAAAGAGTGGTCTCATCTTTAAACGCCAACCTGAAAACACAACTTAAATATCTTAGTGACATGACCCTTTACATTGAAAGAAAAATCGATAATAAGTCTTATACAAGAACTAAAGAAATAAAAATGTTCCCTCGAATATATGGGGACATACTTAGTCTTTGTGAGTTGATTCTCAAGCTTGCCTTCTAATCCTCAACTTGCCTCCATCCTACACTGATAAAATATAGAAAACTATGTGGTTAGTACAAATATTGTACTAAGTCTTGCATTATGCAAAACATACAAAAAGGGAAATTATTGTAGAAAAAAGGTTTCATGCTCAAAAAACAGTAAATACTTCATGCATATAGAAGTAAAATAGCAATTAAGTCATCATTTAACACATAGAGTAGTACTTCAATAATTTTAGCACAGAGGACCACTTTACAGTAAACTCAAGAAAACATTATAGCGAAATGACTTCATTTCAACTCATAGTGAACTCATTTCCTTTGAAGTTTCCTTAACCAAGGTTATCGTAACACTCATTAAGGTAAGATATGAAGGAACATCCCATATAAACCCTTTGGTTGACACCTAAGTGATCCTCAAGGATACCCATTATAGACTTACTCTGCACGGGTAACAAGTCCACACTCCTATAACTAAACATTAGAGAAACATTCCTAGATTTAGCATTTTTCATAAATGCAGTTATCCAAATGGACGTTCAAGTTACATAAAGGACAATGTAGTAGTGGCATCCTATACTACTACTCCTAGAATGTGCTACTTGAGGACTCCATGAACTTAGGCACAGCATATTCATATAATTCATAAACCTAAACATACAATGCATTCTTAACATTAGACATGAAGTCACAGTGCTATTTTATGTCACACGACAACACATTATTAAATTGCATGTAAAGAAATATCAAGACTCCATTTTCAACTGTCTACTGGTGCAATGGATATATAGCGTCCAATACAACCACCATTCTTAAGTAGTACAATCTATAGAAGACTTAGTTCATCACATTACTTTGTAAGGGATATCTTTAACCAGCATAGTCCATAAGAGGTCGAAATGGAATACCTTTATTAAAGAATATGGGACGAGGGGTTCCTACTTGCCTCATTCAGGATCATTCTTGACGCTTAACATGGGGTTTCCAATAGATCCACCGACATGCGTGCATTGTTAAGGGATAAAAAGATTGCTAATAAGTAAGTCGTGCTCTACTAAGGAGGATTAATCATCTTGAGGGGTACATTGGGTAAAACATCTCTACTTTCGAAATGTACCCACCCTCTCTTCAAATCTTCTAAGTGCTAATCTTAACTCCCCCACAAAATGTTAAACATTCATTTACTTATATATAAAGGGATAACTATTTAGAACCGCACTTAAACTCACGAAGGTAGCTATCCCTAGATGTCACTTTTTGACACCACATCTATGCTCATGAAGAGCATCTGACCTCTAAACTATCTTGAAAAGCTCTTAGGAATAGTGAGGTTGCTAATAAACACTTCATCTCAAGTCTCCATGAGTGTTCACCACAAAATTTCCCTTTTCATTCATTTAGTACTGTAGTAAAAGTTAGGAATGGTCTAGAAAATTCACCTCTACTAACGAAAGGTGTCTACCCAACATTCCTAATTAACATTCATTCACTTCATTCATCCATTCAAAGTGTGTGAGTAAAAGTATACATGTGAGCATACCTTTCACATAAGCACCTTCAACATAGACAATTTTTTCCTAACTTGACTTCTATCATGCTTCAACATTCATTTATCATCATTCACAAACTATCATAATTGACACATTATCATGCTTCACATAATATCATACTTCACACTGTATTATACTTCACCTATTATCAAACTTCACATATCTCAAGTTGCATGGTAACAATTCAATTAGAGTACCACATGCATATAATTCAAATCATCACTTCACTTCACATGATCTTATACCAAGGTCATACTCACAATACATAGATTCATACATATATCCATATATTTCACATAAACACCACCACCAAAGTCGGACCATACCACTCAAGAACATTTCATCATAACAGCTAAACAATATAACCAACTTAAATTTCATCCAAGATTTCATCATCCATTCTTAATTTATCAAATAATTCATAATAAAAATATCCCTTAGGTCAGTAGATAATAATAACATAACTTAAAAGAATACAAGTCTAAAATTTAAAAATACGATATATACGTTAAACCCACTTCATAAGCTTAACGTTGATAATAAGCATAATCATGATCTCATTGATGTTTTAACATTAGAATAATCATATAAAACTAAAAAACACATTTTAATAAATTTAACATTTTCATACAAAGACCGATACTAGGAGTCAAAGATTGAAGAAGTTAAAGTTTGAAAACCCTTTAAGAAAACTCTTTGAAGTGACTCCATGAATGAAAGAAAGCTCACGGATGAAATAACATACCTCAATAAAAAAAACATGAATTTTAATTAATATAAAAATGTAGAACCTTCACATCTAGCCCTTCTTGGTGTTCTAGCTTCAAAAGAGTTTAGGCGAGTCTTTCTTGAGGGACGGGTTTTGGGTTTTTTTAAAATGAAGTCTAAAATTAGGTATAGTAATTTAAACTAACCTAAATTTCCTTAAAGACCCTAAAATAATCCTCCATGGTTTACAAAAGACTTGGAGTGAATTTACCAAACACTCAAAGCCTTGGCAGAATTTTAACAGCTTTTGCAGGCATCACATACGACCCTCAAACGAAGGACCGTCGCCCAATCAGCTCGTTTGGGTCTGATCCTCTAAATGTGCAGGACTTGCATAACTTTCAGTTCGAATCGACACCCAAGGTGGATGGACCGTCATTTGAAAAGCGGTCTGTCCCATGTGGCTATTGTTTGCCACTGCTTGAAAGCATCCTGTCATGAAACTAGGTTCTTTTATAAGGTCTGTCATGGGTCCTAGGTGAATTCAGACACGGATGTGAAACCCTAACACATAGTCCTTTAGGTCCTAGGGTCCCCTCACATCATTTTCAATTAAAATGAACATGTAAAACTTGACAAAACATGCCAAGACTTCATAGCACATCTTATGAATGTCATGGACATTGTTGGGCATTTCACCTCCAACCATGACAAAACATCATAAAGTGCCCATTAAAATCATCATTAAACATTTGAGGACATTGAAACCTTATCTTGCATATGCTTGTCTCTAGTTCAACCAAGTTCTTTTTAGCGGTCTTACACCACCCTTTCTCAAAATACTCTTGGTGCTAAACATAACTTCCCCATAGAGTCTTAGACATTCATTAAATTGATTAAATATAAGTTAAGAGATTTTTTCTAAGCAATTCATCTCAACTGACGGAGAGTACCCATTTCTAGAGGTTACTTTTGAATACTACATCTCAACTCACGAAGAGTATCCAACGTCCAACCTATCAATCATTTATTGGGAAGATCTTTAGAATTGTGAGGTTGATACAAACCACTTCATCTAAATTAAAAAAGTGTGTCCGCCGCAAAATCTTCATTTTCATTCGTAAGAGTTCTTAGGATTATTAGTGTTTGTACTAGACACTATATATCCACTCATAAATAGTGTATACCCCTGAAATCCCCCGTTAATTCTTCAACTTCATTAATTCATTCTTTGTGTGTGTGAGAGTTTATGTGATAACGCCTTTCACATAACTACAACCATTCATAATATTTACTTTTAAACATTATCATACTATATTAATCCTAATTCATACACTATCATGCTTCACATTCGTTTTATAGTTTAATTAGACTCTGTTTCTTGAAGACACACATTATCAATTTCATAAGACATCTCATGCATATTTATGAAAACATCACTTTAGTTCAAAATCAATACCTTCGAGGCCTCAATTACAATTAACATATATATCATATACTTCAAGTAGACACCACCACCAAAAGTAGACCATACGCTTATGATTTTTTCAAATATTGATGTTTTACAATGAGAATCTCTATGAACCCTTGATATTCTCAAATATCTAAATTTTTCTTATGCTTATGTTCTAATGATGATAGAATCGAGTTTAGACTATGTTGTAATAATGTTTATTTTTATGACTAATTATGCTATTATACTGTTAATTGTTAGAGATATTATGGAATGGTGATCTTGGCTATTGAAAAAATATAAATTGACCTAATTCCCTTAGTTAATGTAGAATTGATATAGAATTGTTAATTATTGGTATGGTCCACTTGTGGTAGAAGTGCTTATGTGTTTTATATGATGATAATCTTGGTCTTGTCGGCCTTATTATCTAAATTGTAGTAGTATTACGTTAGGGTTCATGTAATGTTATAATATGAAGTTACTTATATGAAGCAATATCGATATGTGTAAGGTATTATGGTCTATATGAATGTCTAAAGTGATGTTATTATGTGATATAGTGAATAAAAGGATAGTCTCTTCTAATATTAATTTGTAATGATGATTGACAATGAAGAGTCATATATGATGATGTTGTGTCTTTATTGGTAGACTTAGGTCCATATCCTTGATACATGATAGCTTATAAATTATGAACTATTCGATTTCATAAACTTATGTGACTATTACTTTATATATGAAAGTTATGTGAATATGTGATCTCTTGACTTCGTAGTCTTAGGCACCCTTGTCATGTATGTGTATTAATTGATGATACTCTAGGATTGGTATACCTAAAGTTGGTGCCCTTTGTTTAATTATTCAATGAGGTATTATAGAGTATGTCTTGAACTGGTAGACCTAGGCATGGTTGCCTTTCTTGATGAGCCTAAAACCTTCAGCGAAATGTGAAAACCTTGAATATGAAAATAGAGTTAAGAATGTCAAAAACATCAATACAAAAAGAACCTTAAGAATGTGAAACCTAGAATTATGAAAACAAAGTTAATAATAATCTTTGAAGGAATAGATCTATATGTTGTATCCTTCTTCACTAGAATGATAGACTTAGAGATAGGTTAGTCGGAAGGACATACAACCATCTTGAAGAAAGTTATAAGAGCTATACTAATGAACCTTGATAGTCAGCCTTGTGGACCTCTTCTTGGAAGAGGAATAATTAGTTGGTAGAACTAAGTAATGGTACCTTTTCAAATACCCTTACATGACTAAACTTGCTTTATGAGAATAAAGGCAAAACACCGAGTTGATAAACTTGTAGTAGTACCTCTAATTTTATATGAGACTAGGGTATAAAGAAGACCTTGATATCACTTCGTCATGTGCAATCATGGGATATTTCCTAGTTTTATATTTGTCAAGTAGAACACTTTTCATGTTGTGGGGTCCTCATGACACCGGATTTCATACCTAGCTAGTATGGTCCATGTAGGTTAATGACTATTATCAATATGATCTATGTGCATTCTAGTATTTTATAGGTTCTAGAACTTGAAGGTATTGTAATGGGATGGTATCTACACATGGCACAAGTAGGACACTAAGATTCTAAAATGAGTTTCTTAGGTCTTCAAAGACCATTATGTGATGTCCACTAATTTTCTAGTTGTCTCTTAAGTATCTCTAATGAATAATGTTTACTTAGTCAATGTATGTTAAATGGAAAGGTTTTTTTCTAGGGTAGCTTTGAGGATTTGTTAGGTGTGATTGAAGAATGTGTATGGGTGGCCTGTTCATATCTCACTTAAGTGAGCCGTATAGTAACCTTAGGTAGAGAGCTTAATTGTTGAAAAAGCTTACTTGATGAAAATGAAACTAAGTGTTATGTGCTGAAAAGGTATATACTTACTTAAGGTAACATTGAGGATCAACTAGGTGTGTGTGAAGGGGTTGTATGGGAGACCTCTTCATATCTTACTTAGGTGGATAAGGATAACCTTTGGTAGGGGTTCTAAATGATTAAATAGTTTCTAAGTGATTATGGTCATATCTTGTGGATTCTTTTGGTATTGTATTTTCTTAGAATCTTATGATGAATGTTTGTATCAAAATATCATCAAAGCAAGTTTCTACACTAAATGTCCTTTTTCCATGGTTTTTGCATAGCTTTCTTATTTAGAGCCTAATGAGCTAACATCTTTTTTCAATTTTTTACTTATGTATAGGGATAGGAAGTTTTGATATGCAATGGATGATTGATAGGTTTCTAATGGTTGATGATAAAGTTTTAGTGTGTAACACTTCTAAATGAATTAGGTGAAGCAAGAGCTTAATATGTGTGTCATGTTGTTTTAAAGTCCTAAAATGGTCTTTAATAGTGTTTATAATAAGTGTCTAATGTTTGTGGTGCTGGGAATAAAAAGTCCAAAAAACGTCCAACACATTTGAATGTTTTACCTTGAAACGTGCTCGTGTATCTTGACATGTTTTACGTGTTCGGTTTGGTTAAAATTGATGTGAGAGGTTCCTAACATGTATATGAGTGTATTTGGATATTTATTTCAATTGGTGATTATGACTATTGGTAACACTCTTTTTATATTGGATTGGTTGAATTGCCTACGTATTGGAGATTTTCATGTTTGAATGTTGGTATTTTGACCTAACCTCTTCTATATTGTGTAGTTTGGGCGTTTCAAATGTGATTTTTGGTATGGTCCACGTGTGGTGGTGGGGTGTATGTAATATACTTGTGAATAATGAGGCCTTGTCAACATTACTTTGATGAATTGTGATATAATCATGTTGTGACCTATGATGTTTTTCAAGTAAAGTATGACATTGATTATGTAGATGTATAAAGTGAAAGTATGTGTTCTCTTAAATTATTATAGGTGATCATGATAAACTAGTGATGTCTTTGGGTGTGTATGGTTGATGTTGAAGTATGATGCTTCCTAATTTGCTATATGAGTCTGGCAATAGATTATGTTGATCACTTTAAAGTAATGAATAGGTGTGACCTGTAGTATACCTAGTTGTCCTATGTGCTTCTTGAATGTGATTGTACATGTGATAAGAGGAAATAAGTATGTTTTTTCCTTTGGTATACCTTTATCCCTTACTCGATACACGAAGAACATGAATTTCACTCATGAATTAGTAGGTTATAGCACCTTTGTCATGTATTTATATGTGTGACGGAAGTATGACCTTTAACATAGATAAGAGGGTAAGTTATGTGGAACCACCAATCAAACGTAAGGTAATGATATCCTTGACGTAATTTTATCCTTCTTGTGTAAACGATAGACTTGGGGGTCGGTTGGATGAAACGGCATGAAATAATCCTTAGGAAATTCATTGAGCTATCCTAGTAACCATCGTAAGTCAGCCTATTTACTAGTACATTTTAGGCCTCTAACCACCATAAAAAAGTGTGTCCTAAACTATTCAAAAGTTTGGCCTTTGAAAAAAGGCAATACTTTATGACTTGAAGCCACACATATATTGGAGTGGCTGAAAGAAGTGTTATCTTAGAGTTTAGGCAACGCTTTTCACTAGTTGCCTTATAAGGTACACTTAAAAGCCTTGCCTATTTACAAAAAGGACACACTTGTTAAATCTTTTTAATATTCTTAGAAGTGTTTCCATATAAGCTACACTTAAGTGTAGATTAAAAGGCAAAAAATGCTACACTTTTGGAGCTACGCTTAGAAGTGTTTTCGGATCAACTACACTTAAAAGTGTAGCTTAAAAGGCAAAAATACTGCATTTTTGCAGCTAAGCATAGAAGTGTTACGTTATCACCTACACTTAATAGAGTAGTCAAAATGGAAAAAAAAGTTCCACGCTTTTCAACTATGCTTAAATCTGTCGCCTTACAAGCTACACATTCTAGTGTGGCCCTTTCTTCCATATTGCCCACAATTTGAATGTGTTGATTTTTCTATCTTATGTATGATAACATTTTTAAGTGTAGTCCTTTACTATATGCATGCCACAATTTACAGTCCTATGGCTACACTTCTAAGTGTGGAAATAATATTTTGGCTACAAAATATTTATATGACACAATTTCTATTTAGAAACACCAATTTTGTTTTGCAATAAAAAATCGCAGGCATCAGATTATCTAATAAGTAGTTCAAATATATAAATTTTAAATAAACATCAAAAGATAATATTATCTACTTACTCATACTTATAAAGAAATATTCTAAATATATGTGTGCACGTGAATAGTTCGAAAAGCATTCAAAAACTCTTCATCGATCATCCACTTTCACTTCAATCAGATTAAATTAACTTATGGTGATCCATCAAATTTAATCACCTTTGTTCCCCGTACACATTTATAATGAAATATAATTAACAAACAAAACAAGCTAATAAAGTCAGATTGCAACAGTTTGTATCAATGCATTTTAAAAAAACACAAATAATTAACAATTAGAAGAGCTAAGTTGTAATCATCTATAATCACTTTATAGATTAATACCATTTTAGAAGAGAAAATCTAACAACTAGACGACACCGATACTTATTTTCTTAGAGTTGTCACTTCAACATATCATAAGAGCAAAGCTGAAAATTTTACAACAACAATATTTACTCTGTTCATTCACTCATTTTCCCAGAGTTCTACCCTCAACATTAAAAAACACCATAGTTTATAAAGTGACGGTAGTCCAAATCATACATGAAAGAACAAGAATTGTGCAGTTTATGACTCAATGGATGAAAAAATAGAGACACACCAAACACATATTGAAAAACAAACACAACAGATCAACAACCATACATGAAACACACATAGAAAAACTAAATATGAAATATTTACAACAATGGTAAGATAAAAAAGACTAAGGTAACTTGAAACAAATTTGGAAAAGAATTTGTAAGATAAAACCTAGAAATTTATGATGTGATTTTAGGCATTTAGACGGACAATAAAGAAATTCCTATAAATTTATTGCGTCTATGACAATTGAATATTTTCATTTCTCGTTGAGTGGAAAGATGATGGTGATTGACAATGACTACACATTTTCCTGAGAAGTGGGTGGCGTATGCAACAGAGACACACTTGAAGATGAATGACGATGGAGCACAATCTTTTTGTTGAATATACGAAGGGAGTGGATTAAAATACAAAAATTGGAATGTGTTGTTTCTTTTATATACAGAGAGACGAAAAACAGCTTATTCCATCGCAATTACACACACTTTGTCAATTCTATGAAACGATCATGCTCTTTCGACACTGATATTGTAGGATTTCTCTGTTGCAACACGCCGCCACCGTTCTCTTGAAAATGTGCCATCATTGTTTATTCCCCCTTTATTATGCCTTATAGATACCATCTACCTGACATCCAATGACAAATGATATAATTCCAACGACTAAGAACCAACAAATTTGGCAGGAACTATATTTTTTTTCTCAATTGAAATGCATATGGTAAAGAGTACCAAAGCATTTTGAAATGAAAAAAAAAATAATAAGATCCTGTACATTTGATAAACAAAGCACTAGTAATAAAGATTTAAGGATAGTTAATGATATACATATCGAGTAACTACCAGATAAATTTATAAACAAAGAAATAGCAAATGAAGACTACAAAAGCATTTTCAAAGTGATATTAACCATTCTCTATTTGACAATCTATAAGAAGATTGAAGCTACCATTATGAAATATAAAGAAATTAACCAAAATATCAATAAGGGATTGAAGTTCTATGTAATCTTTCAGGTGGTGACCAGTAGGTTGAAACAACAATGTGGTGATTTTGTGATTACAAGAAACATGAAGTGAAGAGAAATATTGTCATAGGTAAAGAGGAAGATTCATGTCAAAGAGAAATTACAAGAAATATGTATTGCAGAAACATCCTTAGACGTACTCAAACCTATCCTACATATAGTTCTCCATAGACGCCTTGGCATTTTTCAGGGTAAGGTTCAGGACCATGTAAAATCCTGAAACCTTTTCGTATAGAAGTACAATATGGGACAAAGTTGTGTTATAAACTATTTTCGGAATTTCCATCACAATATAAATTGATTCTATAAATTGATCTTATAACATGTTCATTGGTTCTATGTTTGCACACATAAGATCCTATCAAGGAAGTTGTAGCCACAGATACACACACAAATCAGCCACAACTACAGATACAAATTAACTACAATGATCTTCTTGTGCAGGATCAACGAACAACAAAGAAGAATAAGACGACTACCTTCAGTATATGATACATAAATAAGAAGAAAGAGAGACAGGCAGATAGAACGAGAGAGAGAGAGAGAAAGAGGGGGGATAGAGAGAGAGAGAGAGAGAGCGAAAAGCCTTAAGAAACCAAAAAAATACCTTTTGAAGAATTGGATCAGGAGTTGACCCTGAAGAACTTGGAATATTCTGGCCTCTTAGATCTTGTGCGCTACTTGCATCAACACGTGAAATAGGTTTTAGATCCAATTACCCCTGGTATATCTTGAACATTTAATCAAGGGTTGTGTTGCAGAAATTGACTAAAAAACTGTTTTATTTCATCTCTCATTTCATTCATTTTTTCATTCCTTTATTCCTGTAGAGAACTGATTTCATTAGCATGTTTTTATTTTTTCTTCTTAATTTCCTCATCTTATTTCAGAGAACTTATTGTTAATGATCTTTCATAGAACCTAAGACGTCTAGGTTACTCCATTCGAAACACTATCATAAAGGCATCATTCGATGTTTCTCCGGAATTTTGACTATTCTTAAGTTCCTCCTGTTGAATAAAATTGAAATCCATAGCTAACTGTATTTACTATATACTTTATGACTAAATTAAGCTTATGATACATTTTAACCTTTCTTACGAGCAAATTGTTCCTGTAATAGTAATCAAGAATTAAAAAAATCTAATAACTTTTCGAAGCAAAAAATATAAAATGAAACATATTTAATATCTCCTCGTACTGTCACAAAAAGAAGAAAAAGAAGATTACATACTTAATAAAATAAAATGGACTCAAAATGAGTACAATATACAAATTTTAATTTTGAAAGAAATTCACCAATAATCTTCTTTAAAAAACATACGATTGCACCTTTGGTACTTGGCTCAATTTTCTTTCTTGTTTTTGTAAAATTTACAATAAACACACCATATCGTAATGGTTCCTTGTTGTTTTCTTTTGCTACACGCTACCAATTATATCAATGGAAATTTAAATAAATGAACATGTTCTAATTAATTATAAAAAAATGAAATTCATATGCCCAATAAGTATTATAAATATTACGCGTACTCTTTCAAAATTAATCAAACCTATTCGATGCCTCCACTTTTGTTGATTCGTGATTTTAGAATTCACCTAAGATATGTCCTTTAAATTAATAAAAAGAGATTTCTGAATTGATAAATAAAAAAAAATAGATAGGATGCAAGTATATCAAAAAGTAAAAATGGACTATTTTAGCATGACTTGAACAGTAAGGTGTTGGCGATACTCGATCAACTTGCGAAATTGAACTTATGGAATGTCATTAGGACACTTAGCTAGCATATACTCAATATTACTATTTGTATAAAAATATCTTTCATTATTCACATGATTGTGTTTCCTCCAAGAATCACGAAAATCAGTCATCACCCACATCTTTCCTTCTATTGCGATTAGGAGCATGGACTATGCAAAATAAAATAGATTTAGCTTCATTACTAAAAAAACCATAAAACATACAATCTCAAAATTTATTTCTCTTACATTTATATATTCCCTCATGCGTTTTGTACTATCTTTTGGCACTTCATGCCATGTAATGCACATCATGTTGATGAATCTCGGATTCCTTGAAATTGTTCCAATAAAATTGGTTAATTCTGACACTATTTTACCATTTTATCCCACTGCTTGTCCCTTATCAAATATCACCTCCTCCCATTCTTAAAAATTTCTTGCATAAATATTCTTAGATGTTGTTTGTTGTTAAACCTTTTTTTGTTTCGATATCTCTAAATTGACGTAACAACTAGGAGATAAAAAATTTCTTTTACAAAAAGTAATAAATCATGCAAGATTTAAAACATTCCTTTTGCAGTACAATAAATCTCATCTTCCTCGTTGTCTATAGGATACTCATCCTTGATAATTTCTTCTTCATTTCCTAGATCATCCAATCATTTCTTATTTTTATTAATAGAATGATGAGTATGCATATACTCGACATCCTATTTTGTTTTCTTTAATCAACTATAACTACCCCTTGTTGTTTTTGAAACTTTTCAAAACTAGTACCTGGCATGACTGACTTCTTCCTTACATGTTTTATGTTTGGTAGATCATGATCGATATCATTTTCTTTATGTTTGTTTTTTCAGAAACTAATCAATAGTAGTGGCCTGTAGGTCCACCTTCCTCTTCACCTCTTTTTATCTTAGTAGATCCTGAATATCATGTTGTTTCTCTTCATTACCTGGTGTTGTTTAATTTACATGTACAGAAGCAGTACCAAATTTTTTGGAAGACGTTTGGAACCCGAAGTTGTGCTGAGGAAGTTTAATTACCTTCTCTTGAAATGACTCTCCGGATTCAAATAACCTCGGTTCATATTGTCCTTTCCCTGCGATCATATGTGAATTACAAATTTCTTCCATAGAATATGATTGAATCGTTTATATTCTTGGGCATAAATTACTCTTTTTTGATGGGTTAATGAAATCCCCGGAATTCTTTCTCTTATGCACTATTTGTAATACTCTGAAAGACTAAAGCCTAATCTAGAGCCTCACATGAGTGTCAAAGGGTTCTAACACTTTTTTAAGGCCAATAAAAAAGAATTAAATCATTAAGGAAGTTTTAGATCGAAGGTGTCAAAGAAATACTTGACATACGGAAACTAACTAAATAGAACTAGTTGACGTCCCTCTTTTTGGTGAAGGTTTGGGAGGGTAATATGAAGTCCAAAACATATAAAAAGACATTATATCGGTAGAACGTATTACAAAGGATCAAAAAATACAATAATCACTCCCCAAGTTCCACCCACAGGGTCCGTGAGGAGGATCCTAACATGAACATGTTGGCTGCGAAAGCAGCCTACGCGCACCCAATATTGTGGGGTCTGCTAGATAACGCATAACCAACACTAGGTAGGAAAAAATATTCCTTGCGACGCGTATACTCCATGAGGCTCACCACCTCTAACAATATTTCTAAAATAAAATGTGAAATTAGCCTCTCGATGCTCAACCACTTGCCATATCCGTTGAAGTCGGATTCTAAGCATTTTGACTTCACTAAAAGTCCATTTAATTAAGGGGACTTTTGGGTAATTTAGGGGGTTATTAAATATATACTATGGGTAATTTTTAAGTCATTTTCACTCACCTAAACCAAATATCCCAAAAAAATCCAAAAGCTCTCGTCTCTCTCTAGTTTCTTCTCCCTAATCCTCTATTAAAGAAGCAAGAAAGATCGAAGAAGAAGACCAATTTCTCTAGTATTTCACTTGTGTTTCGTGGATTAATCTTCATTGAGGTATGGGTTCTTCACTCTTAGTATTCCTTTCCCCATGAGGCTTTTTCAAAGTTTATTTCTAAATAACGAAATTCCAAGGGTTTTTCTATTCTAATGGGTTTTCTTTACAAACATTATAGATGATTGACTATACTTAATTGTGATTGCCTATGACTAATTAAGTGTAGATTGTTGAGTAATTGATTCCAATTTAGGGAATTTCATGTGGATCATGTCCCCTACCCCAAATTTCCCAAATCATAGATCTTGCTCCAGAATTGATGGGATCTATAGAATTTATGTATTGATAGGCTATAGAATGTATGTATTGGTAGGATTGTTTTATCTATTCTAATTAGTTCATGGAATGCCTAGGGTAATGTATTGTATGGATTGGATCTATTTCTTAAATATTCATGATAAACTCTAGTCTCCTAACCCTAGGTTATGATTTAAAGTTAATTGGGATACTGATGATGCAATTGACCTAGCTATTGTGTTAATTACTGTTGTGTGATGATATCAACACCAATTATTGGGTTGGATTGGAGGGTTGATGGTATGACATTGATGATGGATTTTGAAGGAGACATTCTAAGTCTTGTGATCTCAACACTTTACTTCAATTATGATAACTTTTGTTTACTTATATGTATATATGCCTCATAATAAAATTTATTAGTATTGGTACGATATTGATTTATAATGTCTTGAATTATGACTTGTAAGTTGTTGGCTAAGATGTAATGACATAAAGGTGGTGATGAATTTGGTTGTGTGCCTTGTCTAAATATGATTATGTAAATGTGAATACACCCTAGAGGTAATCGGTGTCGTTGTCCTCTTTAAGGACTAAGGCTAGACTCTTAGCTTACATAATTATGTTCATAGGTAAAATTTAGCGAAAATATAAAAAAATTTCATTACTTCTACTCGGAGGTTTACATAGACATCTAAATTCACATAGTATATATATATCAAGTATGCATAGAACCATCGTATAGGAAGTTTACTTAGTCTTCAACTTTTATTGCCGATAGATATATATAAAATATAACACAGTTATAATCGTTGTATCATGTCATAACAATCTATCAAGAGTGTAAGAACTTGGGCATAGCCCACACATTAAAGTAAGAAAGCCTCACATGGGCTATACAATGTATCATACTGCATAGAATAGAATGAACATAGTAATCTTGAATTTGAAACAACTTCACTTACTAGATAGTGGCATCCTTCTCGGAATGCGAGGACCTACCCTACTTGGATGAATTATAGATATAGGCCTTCTTTAAGTCGTCATCAAAGCACATCAATGACCGCAACTTAAAATGATGGGGAAAAGGAATAAAAGGGGTTAATAAACCACTTGTACTTTGAAAACATGCTAAGAAAAGGGAAATTTCATAAAGGTATGCAATTTACTTTGAAAACACTAATACATAATTGACAAGTCCATACCTGATGTATCGTGCTTTAACGGTACTTTCTATGTCTCTTACTTAAGTCTAGTGTGTGTCTAGAGCCATTACGTATTGAGTTTTGATGTAGTTTTCTATTTATTCTCGGGAAATATTTCTAATGGAGAATGCGGAGATTTTGAGTCGAAATATCATAAGTAACCACCTAAAGACCCCACGATGGTCCGTCGTGATTTTGACGCTAGGTAAGGGTCAACCATCATGAGAATATAATAGCTGCTAAAAGAATTTTGGATATTTCGACCATGTGTGGGACTACAGAAGCTCATGACGGACCGTCTTAGCCACGATGATCCGTCATGTACATTCGCCAAAGCTAATAGAGAGTAGTCCAAGTACCCAACTTTAGAAGATTATATGTGTCGTGGATCGAAGCCCCTCGATTGATCATTGTGCTTAAAATTATCCGTCACACCTGTCTGTCGAGGGTAACAAAAAGTTGATGAAGAAAGCAACAAATATTTCAGCTATGTATGGTACGACGGAAGACACGACGGTCCGTCGTAGTCACGATGGTCTATCACGAAGACCTTTGACTCAGACGCGTTATAGGCAAATTTTTCTTTAAATAGATTTCCCTCTTTTGTTAGGTTTTGTTTTATTATTAATAGTTCGAAAAACCTCATTTTTGGATTAGACCTTTCTATATTTTTCAATTTTATTGTCTAAGTATTGAACTCTCTATTTTGGGATTTGATATTGCTTTTTTGGAATCTATCATTGGTGTTTCGTAATTTATTAAAGTAAATTTCTGGATTTTGTTCATTCTCTTCAAAGTAAGTGCATGAATTCTAATATTATCAATATGGATTGTGTGATTATTAGAATGAGTAACTAAAATCCATAACTAGGGTCTTGGGAACCATGGGATAACAAGGTAAAACCTAGATAAAATAACAATTCTAGAATAGTGTCTGGCATATATTGTTAATTCTTATGCTTAAAAGTCTTTTTAATGGTGTGTTCAATTTTAGAAATGGCCTTATTGCTACTTGCCGACAAAGGAGGTTGATAATAGAAAAATAATTATCAACATAGATTTAGTGTATACTATCTAATAGGCTAGTGTCGCTTGGTATGAGGTAACAACTTCGTCAAATATTGAATATGATGCTTAATATAAGGTAAGATAAGGTTTAGTAAAGAAACACTTGTAGCACGACCAAGGTGCGGAGTGAAATTTTCTAGATGCCGGACCAAAGATTTAGAGATACCTAACTTATCACTTTGAGTGCAAGATACTAGGAAAGGATTGTTATAGATAGAATTACCGAGTTAGGAGCTTGTGGGGAATAATTACCTAGTTACTCTCATTACTTGATTAAAACTCCAATACTTGAACCTGTCACTTGTTAACTTTAATTTGGCTAATTAATTTTATCACTTAAAACCCCCTTTTTGTTAATATTTTTTTGAAAATAATTGACTAAATAGAAGTAATAATAGAATAAAGTTAAGTCTGAACCATGTTCCTTGTGGGAACGATCCCAACCTCATTATTTGGGTTCTTTACTTGATACGACTGCTTTTACTTCGTTTCGAGAAGTAAATTTGAGCATATCAAATTTTGGCGCCATTGCCGGGGAACGTGTCTTTTAGATTAACTTTAAGCTTATTACCGAAGTTTAGTTAACATTTTACTAACACAGAGTAGAGGAATACTCGTATTTGAACCTGACCAAAACTAGAGCATACTGTAAGAAGAATGATTCATAATTTTTGCATCCAAGGTGATGAGGTAAGCCTACAAATACCACCGTTGGTCGTTGCTCGTGACGATATATTACCTGATATATGTGGGGAAGGTGAAATATGGAGAAAACCTCTAGTTCCACGCCCTCAAGAGTACTATAGGATATATGAAAATATCGCAGACTCTGATGGGCCAGTCCTCTTGCTCTTTCTTTCACATGGCCACACTTTTGTGGTAACTAGTAGTTTGATACAAATGCTCACTGCTACAGGGTTGTTTTCAGGGCTACCTTATGAGGATCAAATATCGCAATGGTAAGGGCAGTGTGAAAAAGTTGTGTCGGAAGGTCCGATTTGAATATGGATGTAATCAAGCTATGACAATTTCCTCTCTCACTGACGGGAGAGGCTATCTGGTTTACTGAGCTCCCCAATAACTAAATCTTCACATGGAATAAACTGAGGGATGTTTTGTTAGAACGTTATTACCCGGTGTCTAAGTAACTAAAGTAGAAAGCAAGAGTGTACGAATTTGTGGCACTACTTAGAGAGTCAGTTAGCAGTTCTTTCGATAGGTTCACTTCATTCTTGCGAAGTGTCCGAAATCACCGCTTAGATGAAGAGTCTCTGAAAGAGTATTTCTATAGGGCACAAGATGACAATAACACAGCGGTGTTTGATACAATAGTGGGTTGTTCTTATGGGGAGTTTCCTTATGCCGAATTTGCCTAAAAGTTAGTGAAAATATCCAAAATAATAAAGCTTGAAGTATTAGGAAGTCAGATATCGGGAGAAACACCATCGCAGTACAGTTTGCACACAACTCAGTCGTGGATGAACTTCGTGAGAAGATGGATCAAATGAGAACTAAGCTTGAGTTGGTATTGAAACACGTTGTTGGGGGTGAGGAAAAGGTAAATGTGGTGAACTACTTGTCTAAACCAGCATTGCCAAATGATGAATACTACTACGAGGAGGAAACCTATGCACTGAATGATCAAATGGGGTGTTTTTAACGGAATGCTCAAGTTTTAAGTAAGGAGAATTGGTGCAAAGGTCAATGAAACAAAGGTCAAAACTATGGTAATTATAATAGCGAGGGTCATTATGTCAGTTACAAGAATAACAACCGCGATAACAACTCAACCGGGGTAACTGTGGTAACAGAATTGATAGAAGTGATCCCTATGTTCAACCTCAAAATCGTGATGTTTCTCCTAGGGATGGTAAAGGTAGTATGGGGCGAGTAGAGGATATGATGCACAAAATTCTAAGGACATTCGATGCTAGTCATGAGAACATTAAAAAGTTAAGGAATGACTTAGCAGGTATATGACAAAAAGTTGATACACATGCAATCTCGGTTAAGCATCTTTATTTGAAAATGGCCCAATTGTATGAAACAGTGAACACAGCAAATCGGGAACTCTTCCTAGATATGCTATCCAAAATCTAAAATGATTGGCATTGTATGGCAGTCACTACTCAGGGTGGTAAGCAAAGCATTGATCCAGCTATGCCATCTGGTTCAAAAAAGGTTATTAGAGATGATGATATAATGGATGTTGTTAGTGGTGAGTTATAATATAAAATGGTAAAATATGTTGAGGGGCCCCAAAAGGTGACCCCATGCCTAGACCACCACCTCATTTCCCACAAAGGTTAGTAAAAAACACTGAGGATTGAAAAATACCGGCGTTTTATAACAAATGTTGAAACAAATTTCTATCAATGTCCCTTTGGTAGAACATCTTGAATAAATGCCTGGTTTTGCCAAGATCATGAAAGATTTTATTATGCAAAAAAGGTTAGTGACTTTTGAGGATGATTGTAGAATGCGGCACTATAGTGTCATTGCTACAAGATCTATAGTGCAAAAGAAGAAGATCCAGGTGACTTCACTATTCCTTGTACAATCGGGTTATTACATTTTTCAAAAGCATTATTTAATCTTGGGGCAAGTATATATCTCATACCCCTCTTGATTTACAAGAAGATGGGTTTGGATGAACCAAAGCCCACTTTGATGAGGCTACTTATGGACGATCAAATGGTAAAAAGGCCCATTGGTATACTGCACGATGTTCTAGTAAAAGTTGAGCATTCATATTTCAAACCGATTTTGTAATTCTTTATTGTGAGGCCGATTTTGAGGCTCCTATTACTCTTTGAAGGTCATTCCTTGCTACGGGTAGAGACTTTTTTTATATGGAAAAGGGATAGGTGAAATTTCGGTTGAATAATGAAGAAGTGACCTTCAACATTTGTAGGTCCATGAGGCATAGTGGTGAGCTCCAATCTGTATCTTCTATATTCTACAGAGTTGAATAGTCATCTGAGGTACAGATTGAAGAGCGTCTAGGTGTAGAAGCATTGGCGGCACTGATCATGAATTTCGGTAGTGATTGCATTGAAGAGTATGGGTCATTAGTCGCGGCACTTGATCAAGGTAATGTTCATTTTAAAAAAAAGAAATTTGAGTTAGATATGCAACATCGTGAATTTCCACCCGCAAAACCGTCTATTGAGGAGGATCCAAAAATAGAACTTAAGCATTTATGACCTAATCTGAGGTATGTATACTTGGGAAAAGATGACACTTTGCCGGTTATGATTGCATGAGATTTGAATGTGTATCAAGTTGAGAGTTTGGTGAAATTGTTAAAAAGGTTCAAAAGAGCTATTGGGTGGACTATTTCGAAAATATTTGGGATCCCTCCCGGTATTTGTTCTCAAAAGATCCAACTCATGCCCGATCATAAGCCAAGTATTGAGCATCAGAGACGTTTGAATCCACGTATGCAAGAGGTAGTGAAAAAGGAAATTATTAAGTGATTGGACGCCGGAGTTATACATCCAATCACTGATAGTATATGGGTATGCTATGTTCAGTGTGTGTACTTAAGAATGTGGGAATTATTGTGGTCCCCAATAACAAAATGAGCTTGTTCCAATGATACCAGTGATTGGTTTGATGGTGTGTGTGGATTACCGAAAATTAAATATCATTTTCCTATATCCTTCATGGATCAGATGTTGGATAAACTTTTCAGAAAGGGGTGGTACTGTTTTCTTGATAGTTATTGGGGGTATAATCAGATTTCTATTGCACCGGAAGATCAAGAGAAAACAACCTTTACTTGTCCATATGGGACTTTTGCGTTCAAGAGAATGCCATTAAGGTTGTGCAATGCACCCTCCACATTTTCGAGATTTATGATGTCGATAAACTCCGATATGGTGGAGGACACTTTTAAGATGTTTATGAATGATATTTATGTAGTTGGTGATTCCTTTGAGCGGTGTTTTAGTCATTTTTCTGAGGTTCTTAAGAGGTGTGATGACTCTAATCTAGTACTAAATTGGGAAAAATGTCACTACATGGTGAAAGAGGGTATTGTATTGGGTCATCGCATTTCAGAGAAGTGTATAGAGGTTTATTGAGCTAAAATCGAGGTAATAGAGGGACTTCCACCACGTTTCTCTGTCAAAGGTATGAGAAGCTTTCTTGGGCATGCAGGTTTTTATCCGAGGTTCATCAAGGATTTTTCAAATATTGTGCATCATTTGTGAAAGTTGCATGAGAAAGAGTGTAAATTTTATTTCGATGAATCCTATCTTAAGGAATTTGGTGAGTTAAAAGAGAAGTTGGTGTCTGCACCTATCATTATTTTTCTAGATTGCAGCAAGCCATTTTATGTAATGTGTGATGCTAGTGGGGTTCCTCTTTGTGTGGTATTGGGGCAACGAAGGGACAAAATACTTCACCTAGTTTACGATGCAAGTAAAGCCCTAAACGAAAACCAAAAGAACGACACCGTGACTGAGCAAGAGCTCTCTTCAGTAGTCTTTGCTTTTGAGAAATTTTTCTCCTATTTACTTAGCAATAGGGTTATATTTCATAATGATCATTCTGCTTTGAGATATTTTATGGCAATAAAGGACGTGAAACCGATGTTGATTCATTGGGTATTACTATTGCAAGAATTTGACTTTTAGGTGATTGATAGAAAAGGTACCGAAAATCAAGTTGTTGATCACTTGTCCCTTTTAGATGATGAAGCAATGAGAGAGTTGTGGGATAAGACTGAAATTGATGATACATTCCCCGATCAACATGTAATGGGCGCCTCTCAAGACTTGATTCCTTGGTTCGCAAATTTTGCGAATTATATCGCTAGCGATATCAACACACCGGACATGTCCTTTCATCAAGGGAAAAAGTTCATGTATGATGTCAAAAAGTTAATGGACTAGAATGAAGGTGCTGAACAGAAGTTAAATAGTTTGAATGACCCTGATGAATTTTGCCGAAAAGCTTATGATAGTCCATCCCTTTACAAAGAAAATATGAAGAAGTATCATAACAAAATGATCGAGAAACACAAATTTGTGGTTTGGGATTTAGTAATTTTATTCAATTCTAGGTTGGGTTTGTTTCCAGGCAAACACAAGTCCAATGGACTGGTCCTTATTTGATCACCCAACTATGCCCGCATAGAGAGGTTGAGATGGAGAACAAGGAGGGTGTGAGGTTTAAGGTGAACAGGAAGCAAATTAAAATCTATCTAGGGCACGCTGTAAAAGAGAATGAAGTAATCGAATCATACCATCTTAATAAAGTCTTAGTAATCAAGTGTCCTACGTTGTGCTGCGAAGTTAAATCAAGCGCAGGTTGGGAGGCAACCGGATATATATCCCTGGCCAACTAGTTTTTTGTGATTTCCTAGTTATAATTGCATGGTTCTTTTCTTTTATTTCCTTAAACGTCTCATCTAAATATTAGTTTTCTTTTTGCTAGAAGTGTTGGCTAGACCATATTTGAGGGTCCGTATCTTAAAAAAAAGAATTTCGTAATGAGTGTTAAATTTTTAGGTATCACATCACCAGAAAATCTGTAGAAAATTTGTCTGCACTACCCTTTTACGTACCCATCAATAGACCGTAACGCTTGCGATGGACCCTCGCAAGCGTCTATCGTGCCAATGTATGTTTTGCAAAAGTTTCTAGTTAGGGCACGCATGACGGACCTCCACGAAGAACCATCGATGGGGACTTATCACGTCAAAAACCTGTAGACCCGACCCGACCTGACCCGACCGGCGAATATTTAAAGTTTGAAAATGTTTTAACTTTTCAGCACTTCATTTAAACCATTTCTTTCCATCATTTTCTCCATTTTCACCCTCTTCATCTCCAAAACCACTCTTCTGTTCTCTGATCTTCTGATTTCCTTATTTTACCCACATTCCCCATAAACATTCTTCTCCCGAATCCCAAAGTATTTTCCCATTCTTTGCCGGTCAAAGTCTTGGTTTAGTGCGCTACTCATCGCTTTGTGGTGTTGCATTTCTTTTCATTGACTTTTTTAAAAGGTATGTGCTTTTGATCTATCACTCATCTACATTTTGTACTTGTTTTTCATGCTAAGATACATATTTCTGAATGTGTGGGGGTTTGATATTTGACCCCTAATGAATGCTAAGACCTCAGCCCGACAATCCTAAGTGCCTTTAGACCATTATTATAGTAAAAAGAATGGGGTTGTTGCGTTAACTAAATTGAATTGGGGTGTCTATTTATGATATTTGTTTCTGACCTAGGTTGAAAGTTCTTTGAAATTGCATGATAGAACTAGAGAAATTATTGCCATATGATTGCTAGAATAATGGGTAATATGGTTAGGAATTGTGGGTTAATAAGTTTATTTAATATTAGCAAACTTAAGGGAAGACTTAGGTTTCTCAACTCTGTCACTGTAAGAAAAAATGAGACCCCAACGACGGACAGTCGTGGACACAACGGTCCATCGTGGGGTCCGTCACACAAAGCACCAGTGTTTTATTTTTCCCCCAATTTTATGGGCACTTATGACGGACCGTCATACCCAAGACAGTTTATCCTTTACAACTCTCACGATTGTTAGAGACCTTGATTTGAAAGTCTTAATATTTTTAATCAAGTGTCCCTCGACGGACCTCTGCGATGGATATAATGCATACGATGGTCCATCCTGCACAACCGTCATGGTTGTCAGAGTCTTTCTTCTAGAACTTTCAAAAAAATTCCCTAAGTATTTAGTGATGGACACCCATGGTGGTGGTCCATTGTGTAGTACTTCAATTGCAACACTACTTGTTCAATTTTGGTTTTTCGTGTTTGTTTTCTTCTATGCATGTCTTGTTTTGTTCAATTGGTCCCAATTGTTGTTATATGTATGTACTAACAGTTAAACCACCAAAGCAAGATCGTGTATAGTCACATGGGCATTACAAGTCTGTTTCCCCATTGGCCCGAGTGGTTGTTGTCTCTTACAATGAGCGTGACCCCGAATATGTGCCGCCAGGCACTATAACTCCTGCACGGGCTTCACACACCACATGATCTACCTTCGTGATGATTTGTGTGACCCCAAATATGTTCTCCCAGGCACTATTACTCCTACACGAGCTTTACGCACCACAAGAGCCACCCCCATAAAGGTGGCGCTCGGCATAGTCAGTGCCTCCCACATTAAAGAGGACACATACTGACCGGCACACCTTTTGGGTCTGCTACACACTCCAGGGATGCTTCCGTCTCTGAGGAAGTATCGGGTTAAGAAGAAGTCTACAGGTCTAAGAAGGCTATTGCTCTAGCAACTGCATCTCAGTTTGCCTCGTCTAAAGAAGCAGATAGTGTTGATTCCACTCCAGCACCACTAACTTGAGTCGCCACCCGGTTTGCCAACTAGCCCAACCGATGGTGTGTTGATAGGCAGTTTCAGGTTCACTCAAACGCCAAGCTGCAAAATGATAAGGGGGTTATGACCCGGACCCTTAAACTGGAGAAGCAGGTCTTATAGGGGAGTCACTCCACCATGCAGCCAATCCATTCCCTCATAATCAAGCACCGACTAGAATGGAAGACTCGTGATGTGAGTCAATACAGAGAGGAGTTGGTGAGAGAGTTATACTCCTTGTATATGGAGACTCTCCGAGCCTAGAGAGACAGGAGGCTTCCCCCGCCAAACATGCCCCACTATATCACATCAAAGTCCACGGCAAGAGAGTAGACATCTTCTTGCCAGCAATATGCCGGTATCTATACAGTGGAATGTTGATGCAACCAAGACTCCTCTCACCGTCGAGTACGACTACCGGTTGAAACTAGTTAAAGATGGATAGTTCCTACGTAAGACTGAGTTTTTAAAGTCCACCAAGAGGTGGATTCCCCGGTACTTGTCTACTGACGGAGAGTCAGCTGATTGGGTACTTGAGCCGAACGGAGCCATAAAGAAGGCTAACATGAACTTCACGGCAACATTTTTGTTGTTGATAGTCTTCCATTGCCTTTCCCCCAATGATGCAGACAATATTGTCACTTGGGATTGTGCAGTTCTGATGGCGGCAATGATACCGCAATACTTCAGGCCGTCATGCACGAGAGGGCCTTCAAGGTCACTACTACTTACCCATTTCTGTGCATGGTTTTGCTTTGTACAGGTCCGCAGGTGTGCCTACTTTTAACGTCGATCAGATCAAGACCCCATCGATCACTGTTTATATAAGTCTTATCAGGGATGAGGCTAATGAGTTGGGTCCAGAAAGATGGCCCAGGCCAGAGTAACCTCTGCGTGGTGAGAACCTGGCGGACATTGTAGAGTACGCCCAAGCGGCTATCCAGGCTAAATTTGAGCCTACTAACGCAACCCTTGTCGAGTCTATACCGGGTAGTAGCACCGCTTTGAGATCCTCTCTCTTGACATCCTCCGCCACTATGGTCGCACTTGCTAGGGTCCAAAAACTTGAGGTGCAAATGGCCACTCTTCTGCACCACATCAAGCCTTGGATGCATAGGTCTATTGCTGAGGCGGAGGAGCGCATGGAGCGGAAGATGGCCCAGCACATGGAAAGGAAGATCATGGATGTTCATCAGCAACTTGATGCTTTTGAGTTGCCTATGATAGCCCGGCCAGCCCCTCTAGTGGACCTGTCGACCCTTCAGGCTGTTGTAGAGAGTTTGAGAGCGGACCAAGACACGATTCTAATGGCTAGGGGGATCGAGTCTGAGACCTCTTCTGCAGATCCCACCGTGGATACTGTTTTGGAGACTTTATTTTCCACAGGTGCAGTGCTACCACCTCTACCACGAGAGCATGCCAAGAGGCTTAGAGGTCGGAATAAGAATGATCCTAAGTCACAGAAGAGGGAGTGCCAAGAGTTAGAGGCTGTGAGGGGAGCCTCGATTGCTGATGATGAGCCTGTCAGTTAAGAGCTATTTAGTTGGATGTTGGGGCGTCTACCTCCCGAGATTTTGAGTCAAAGAACAGCACTAGTAATGGTGTTATGATTATTAAGAGAGGCACTACTGAGGATGCAATAAATGCTGAAGACACTACTAAGGGTGTCCAAACTACAGAGGGTGTGCGCTCGACACCGGACCCACCAGCTTGTTGATTGACAGCGCATTGCACCATAGGTTTACTCACCTACCACTCTTTTATTTTTATTCTTTTATGAAATGGGGACAATTGTATATATTTTTGTTGGTGGTGGGGTAAATACAAAGTGAGTGCTAGGGTGAAGTCTGAGTAGCCCAACTCACTATCCTCTTTTGGGGTTTTCTTTCCTGTGTTCTTTTTCCCCAAAAGACTGATTATTTTATTGTTGAACCGACAAATCTATATCTTGTGTACATCGTATAACTCTGAAGCATGATGGCTAAAACAGAAATGATATCCTCATGTAATGAAATATAATGAATATGATGCATGACTAGTCCTAGTAATTGATAAATGTGTGGCTCTAAGCATGACATAGAGATACATCACTACATGACCCTAACTCTAAGACTCGAACTAGGTTTTTGATAAACTAGTAGAGTAATGATGTGTTCAGTGAGTGTGAGCAAAATTTGAATAGTCCACTATTTTTTTGAGCTAGAACTTGTCTAGTTAGTGCTGCTAAAAGTAAGTCGTAATAGACAATTATGAAAGGATCATAGGTCCTTAATCAATATAGTCGATCTTTAGCCTAAATAACAGAAAACCAAATGAAATTAATCCCTTATTGATCTAAATTATTTGAGCTTAAAATAGACCTTTCTTTTCACCCAACTGGTCTTTTCTGGGAACAATGTGTTGGCTTTGGACCCTCCTTGGACATGTGCACCTCGGCTTATGCCAAATGCATGAGTTGAGGATATCTAATACTAAAAAAACCTTGTCATGCCCTGAACCAAATTTTGGTATTGTGTACTTTGACTCATGGCAAAGCCATGAGTTGAGGGTGTATATTATAAGGAATGCTCCGGAAAGTGGGGTTGAAAGAACATAGGGAGAGAAAGAACAAAAGAAAAGTGACTCAAGTTAAGCTGAATGAAAATTCAAATAAAATATATAAATATTTGAAAATGTGAAAATAAAGCAAGAAAAGAAAAAAATCACTTACAGAAAAGAAGAAACAACAGAAAATAGCAAGGTGATAAAATATAAGAAAAAGGGCGTGATAAAACAATGAAAAGGTAGGACGCATATTCCATATGTCAACTAGGGAAAAAAGTCACTAAAATATACCTAAATAAACCCTACCTTATCCAGAGACTATGTTACAAGCTAAAAAAGTCCTATCGTGATCCTAAGGGTTTTTACATCGAACTTAAAGTAGTGAAAATAAAGGCAAGCCTATTGCAATAAATATAATGTTTTGTGAAGTTGTTCTAAGAGGGAGTGTTGAAAATTAATCCTTATACTCAAAATGAAATCATTATGTGAAAAATGAGGATTTCATTTTGAAGTGAAGACACTAGTTGCAATGCCGAAAAAATTAGCACGTAGGTGCGATATCGAAGAGGATAGGTGTCAGTTTTTGGTGAGTCTGTTTTATGGTGTCATCCACACAATTCAAGCCTAATAGTGATAGAATGCTGGAACATAATGAGAATAATCAGGATTTATAGAAAAATGATTGCAAAACCTAAAAGACGGACACTCTTGTACAAAGATTTTTAAGTGAGTGATAGTGCGTT